>NW_027490146.1:71192-371192 GCF_050948175.1 Xylocopa sonorina
AAAGAATATTATATCTTATCATGAGATACAGAAATGAGATGCGATTTCGCAATTTTAGGAAGCATTAGATCTCTATTGCTTCGATACGAGGACATCTGCAAACGCTATTTCCTAGCAAGTAAGTGTCGCATTTACATTCTTTTGAAGTTAATTCGGGGTATACGTAACACTCCACAATGAATATTACACTTTATCACGAAACATAGAAATGAGATGCGATTTCGCAATTTTAGGAAGCATTAGATCTCTATTGCTTCGATACGTAGACATCTGCAAACCCTATTTCCTAGCAAGGAAGTGTCGCATTTACCTTCATTTGAAGTGCAGACGAGGAATACATAATACCCTTCGCAATGAATATTATATTTTATCATGAAACATAGAAATGAGATGCGGTAGCGCGATTTAGGAAGCATTAGAACTCTACTGCTTCGATACGTAGACATCTGCAAACGCTATTTCCTAGCAAGGAAGTGTCGCATTTATATTCATTTGAAGTGTATGCGAGGTACACATGACACTTCGCAATGAATATTATATCTTATCATGAATCATAGGAATGAAATGCGATATCGCCCTTTAAGAATATTAGAACTTTATTGCTACGACACGAAGACATCTGCAAACGCTATTTCCTGGCAAGGAAGTGTCGCATTTGCATTCTTTTGAGCGGAATACGAGGTTCACATGACACTTCGCAACGAATATTATATCTTATCACGAAACATAGGAATGCGATGCGATATCACGATATAAGAGGCATTAGAACCCTAATGCTACGATACGTAGACATCTGCAAACGCTATATCCTAGCATGGAAGTGCCGAATTTACATTCTTTTGAAGTGAATACGAGGTATTCATGACACTTCGCAAAGAATATTATATCTTATCATGAGATACAGAAATGAGATGCGATTTCGCAATTTTAGGAAGCATTAGATCTCTATTGCTTCGATACGTGGACATCTGCAAACGCTATTTCCTAGCAAGTAAGTGTCGCATTTACATTCTTTTGAAGTTAATTCGGGGTATACGTAACACTCCACAATGAATATTACACTTTATCACGAAACATAGAAATGAGATGCGATTTCGCAATTTTAGGAAGAATTAGATCTCTATTGCTTCGATACGTAGACATCTGCAAACCCTATTTCCTAGCAAGGAAGTGTCGCATTTACCTTCATTTGAAGTGCAGACGAGGAATACATAATACCCTTCGCAATGAATATTATATTTTATCATGAAACATAGAAATGAGATGCGGTAGCGCGATTTAGGAAGCATTAGAACTCTACTGCTTCGATACGTAGACATCTGCAAACGCTAATTCCTAGCAAGGAAGTGTCGCATTTACATTCATTTGAAGTGTATGCGAGGTACACATG
Organism: Xylocopa sonorina; assembly: GCF_050948175.1. Classification (NCBI taxonomy): domain Eukaryota; kingdom Metazoa; phylum Arthropoda; class Insecta; order Hymenoptera; family Apidae; genus Xylocopa; species Xylocopa sonorina. Next base: position 72,583 of record NW_027490146.1, read on the forward strand.
ACACTTCGCAATGAATATTATATCTTATCATGAATCATAGGAATGAAATGCGATATCGCCCTTTAAGAATATTAGATCTTTATTGCTACGACACGGAGACATCTGCAAACGCTATTTCCTGGCAAGGAAGTGTCGCACTTGCATTCTTTTAAGCGGAATACGAGGTACACATGACACTTCGCAACGAATATTATATCTTATCACGAAACATAGGAATGCGATGCGATATCACGATATAAGAAGCATTAGAACCCTAATGCTACGATACGTAGACATCTGCAAACGCTATATCCTAGCATGGAAGTGGCGCATTTACATTCTTTTGAAGTGAATACGATGTACACATGACACTTCGCAATGAATATTATATTTTATCATGAAGCAGAGAAATGAGATGCGACTTCTCGTTTGAAGAAGCATTAGAACACTAATGCTTCGATACGGAGACATCTGCAGACGCTATTTCCTTGCAAGGAAGTGTCGCATTTACATTCTTTTGAAGTGAATACGAGGTATAAGTGACACTTCGCAGTGAATATTATATCTTATCCCGAAACATAGAAATGAGATGCGATATCGCGCTTTAAGAAGCATTAGAACTCTACTGCCTCGACGCGTAGAAATCTGCAGACGCTATTTCTTAGCATGGAAGTGTCGCAGTTACATTCTTTTGAAGTGAATACGACGTGTCCATTACACTTCGCAATGAATACTATATTTCTTATCACGAAACATAGAAATTAAATGCGACATCTCGTTTTAAAAAGCATTAGGACTATATTGCTATGATACGTAAACAAGCGGTATTTCCTAGCCAGGAAGTGTTGCATTTACATTCATTGGACGTCAGACGAGGAGTACATAGCACTTCGCAACGTATATTATATCTTATCATGAAACATAGAAGAGAGACGCAATATCTTGTTTGAAGAAGCATTAGAACGCTATTGCTTCGATACGTAGACATCTGCAAACGCTAGTTCCTAGCAAGGAATTGTCGCATTTACATTCATTTGAAGTGAACACGAGGGATACATAACACATGGCAATGAATATTATTTCAAATCATGAATCATGGAAATGAGATACGTTATCGCGTTATAGGAGCATTAGAACTATATTGCTTCGATACGTAGATATCTGCAAACGCCATTTCCTAGCAAGGAAGTGTCGCATTTACATTCATTTGAAGTGTATGCGAGGTGTAAGTGACATTTCGCAATGAATATTATATCTTATCATGAAACATAGAAATGAGATGCGGTATCGCGTTTTAAGAAGCATTGGAACCCTATGGCTACGATGCATAGACACCTGCAAACTGTATTTCCTAGCGCGCAAGTGTCGCATTTACATTCTTTTGAAGTGAATACGAGGTATACATGACACTTCGCAATGGATAATGTAGCTTATCATGAAACATAGAAATGAGATGCGATGTCGCGTTTTAAGAAGCATTAGAACACTATTACTACGATACGTAGATATCTGGAAACGCTATTTCCTAGCAAGGAAGTGTCGCATTTACATTCTTTCGAAGTGAGTACAAGGCATACATGACACTCCACAATGAATATTATATCTTATCATGAAACATAGAAATGAGATGCGATATCGCGTTTTAAGATGCATTAGAACACTATTACTACGATACGTAGATATCTGCAAACGCCATTTCCTAGCAAGGAAGTGTCGCATTTACATTCATTTGAAGTGTATGCGAGGTGTAAGTGACATTTCGCAAAGAATATTATATCTTATCATGAAACATAGAAATGTGATGCGATATCGCGTTTTAAGAAGCATTCGAACTCTATTGTTACGATACGTAGACACATGGAAACGCTATTTCCAAGCATGCAAGTGTCGCATTTACATTCTTTTGAAGTGACTACGAGGTATACATAACACTAAACAATGAATATTATATTTCATCACGAAACATAGAAATGGGATGCGATATCGCCATTTAAAAAGGATTAGAAATCTATTGCTACGATACGTAGACATCTGCAAACGCTATTTAACAGCAAGGAAGCGTCGCACTTACATTTGTTTGAAGTGAATACAAGGTATACATAACACTTCACAATGGATATTATATCTTATCATGAAACATAGAAATGAGATGCGATATCGCGATATAAGAAGCATTAGAACACTATTGCTACGACACGTAGACATCTGCAAACGCTATTTCCTAGCATGGAAGTGTCATATTTACATTCTTTTGAAGTGAATACGAGGTATACATGACACTTCGCAATGAATATTATATCTTGTCGTGAAACATAGAAGTGAGATCCGATATCGCGTTCTAAGAAGCATTAGAACACTATTGCTACGATACGTAGACATCTGCAAACGCTATTTCCTAGCATGGAAGTGTCTTATTTGCGTTCTTTTGAAGTGAATACGAGGTATACATGACACTTCGCAATGAACATTATATCTTATCGTGAAACATAGAAGTGAGATACGATATGGCATATTAAGAATCATTAGAACTCTATTGTTTCGACACGTAGTCATCTGGAAACGCTATTTCCTAGCAAGGAAGTGTCGCATTTACATTCTTTTGAAGTGAATACGAGGTATACATATCTCTCTACAATGAATATTATATCTTACCACGAAACATAGAAATCAAATGCGACATCTCGTTCTAAGAACCATTAGAACCCAATTGCTGCGATACGTAGACATCTGCAAACGGTATTTCCTAGCATGTAAGTGTCGCATTTACATTCTTTTGATGTGAATACGAGGTATACATGACACTCCATAATGAATATTATATCTTATCATGAAACATAGCAGTAAGATGCGATACCGCGTTTTAAGAAGCATTAGAACTCTATTGCTACGATACTTAGACATCTGCAAACGCTATTTCCTAGCATGGAAATGTCGCATTTACATTCTTTTGAAGTGAATACGAGGTATACATGACACTCCATAATGAATATTATATCTTATCATGAAACATAGCAGTGGGATGCGATATCGCGTTTTAAGAAGCACTAGAACTCTATTGCTAGGATACTTAGACATCTGCAAACAATATTTCCTAGCAAGGAAGTGTCGCATTTACATTCATTTGAAGTGAATACGAGGTATACATAATATTCTACAATGAATATTATATCTTACCAAGAAACATAGAAATGAAATGCGACATCTCGTTTTATAAAGCATTAGAATTCTGTTGCTGCGATAAGTAGACATCTGCAAACAATATTTCCTTCCAAGGAAGTGTCGCACTTACATTCTTATGAAGTGAATACCAGGTATACATAACACTCTACTATGAATATTATATCTTATCGCGAAACATAGAAATGAAATGCGACATCTCGTTTTAAGAAGCATTAGAACTCTATTGCTACGATACGTAGACATCTGCAAGCGCTATTTCCTAGCATGCAAGTATCGCATTTACATTCTTATGAAGTGAATACGAGGTATACATGACACTTCGCAATGAATATTATATCTTATCATGAAACATAGAGGTGAGATGCGATATCGCGTTTTAAGAAGCATTAGAACTCTATTTTTACGGTACGTAGACATCTGCAAACAATATTTCCTAACATGGAAGTGTCGCATTTTCATTCTTGTGTAGTGAAATCGAGGTATACATGACACTTCGCAATGAATATTATATCTTATCCTGAAACATAGAAATGAGATGCTGCATCTCGTTTTAAGAAGCATTAGAACACTATTGCTACGATACGTAGACATCTGCAAACGCTATTTCCTAGCATGGAAGCGTCGCATTTACATTCCTGTCATGTGAATACGAAGTATACATGACACTTCGCAATGAATATTATATCTGAACATGAAACATAGAAATGAGATGCGACATCTCGTTTTAAGAAGCATTAGAGCTCTATTGCTAGGATACGTAGACATCTGCAAACGCTATTTCCTAGCATGGAAGTGTCGCATTTACATTCTTTTGAAGTGAGTACGAGGTATACATAACAATCCATAATGAATATTATATCTTATTACGAAACATAGAAATGAAATTGCGACATCTCGTTTTAAGCAGCATTAGAACTCTATTGCTACGATATGTAGACATCTGCAAACGCTACTTCCTAGCATGGAAGTGTCGCATTTACATTCCTTTGAAGTGAATACGAGATATACATGACACTTCGCAATGAATATTACTTCTTATCATGAAACATAGGAATGAGGTGCTATATCGCATTTTGAGAAGCATTAGAGCTCTATTGCTAATATACGTAGACACCTGCAAACTCTATTTCCTAGCAAGGAAATGTCGCACTTACATTCCATTGAAGTGAATACGAGGTATACATAACATTACACAATGAATATTATATCTTATTACGAAACGTAGAAATGAAATACGACTTCTCATTTTAAGAAGTATTAGAACTCTATTGCTACGGTACGTAGACATCTGCAAACGCTATTTCCTAGCATGGAAGGGTCGCATTTACATTCTTATGAAGTGAATACGAGGTACACATAACACTCCATAATGAATATAATATCTTATAATGAAACATAGCAGTGAGATGCGACATCTCCTTTAAGAAGCATTAGAACTCTATTGCTACGATACGTAGACATCTGCACACGCTATTTCCTAGCATGGAAGTGTCGCATCTACATTCTTGTGATGTGAGTACGAGGTATACATGACACTCCACAATGAATATTATATCTTATCATGAAACATAGAAATGAGATGCGACATCTCGTTTTAAGAAGTATTAGAACTCTATTCTTTCGATACGTGGTCATTTGGAAACGCTATTTCCTAGCAAGGAAGTGTCGCATTTACATTCTTTTGAAGCGAATACGAGGTATACATGACACTTCGCAATGAATATTATATCTTATCGTGAAACATAGGAGTGAGATGCGATATCGCGTTCTAAGAAGCATTAGAACTCTATTGCTACGATACGTAGACATCTGCAAACGCTATTTCCTAGCATGGAAGTGTCGCATTTACATTCTTGTGATGTGAGTACGAGGTATGCATGACACTTCGCAATGAATATTATACCTTATCACTAAACATGGAAGCGAGATGCGATATCGCATTTAAAGAAGCATTAGAACTCTATAGCTACGATGCGTTGACATCTGCAAATGCTATTTTCTAGCATGGAAGTGTCGCATCTACATTCTCTTGAGAGGAATACGGTGTATACATGACACTTCGCAATGAATATTATATCTTATGATGAAACATAGAAATGAGATGCGATATGGCGATTCAAGAAGCATTAGAACTCTGTTTCTTCGATACGTAGATATCTGCAAACCTTATTTCCTCGCAAGGAAGTGTCGCATTTACATTCTTTTGAAGTGAATTCGAGGTGTCACGTCCGGCGGAACTATTTTCCGTTGCTCCGGAGGCTTTACGACCCGAGCCTATTTTTCGGTAATTCGGTCCGCGGGAACGCGTTAAGACCGGGTCCGACAATTTCGGCTGGCGCGACACTAGCGAAAACACTTGCGATAATAAGGGAAGGACCCTACCTTTCGATGACTTCTCTCTCGATTTGTACGTAGAAACGGCGTGGAGGATCGTTCGCTGGCATCGTAGCGGATTTCGTTCTGTTGGCTGCTACAGAAATCTCGATCAGTCGCCAGCGAAGACGAGGACGGCGGTCGGAATTCAGCGATGATGCTGAATGTGGCAGAATCGGCGTGATGCGTCGTGGTGTCTGGATTGGAGGCGTCGACGGTCGCTTCGAAAAGCGGCGTCTGGACTGGTGCGAAGGCAGGTCGCTGGTATACGACGACTCTCGGAACACCCTCCAAATATTCACGCACAAGTGATCGTATGAAATTCTTCCTACTCGCACGTCGCGTTCTTCGCAAACCGGAAGCACGATTCATTCACTAGGTTTTTCTGTACTTTCGACTAAGATCTGAAGGATAAGCGGCGGTCTCAACGTCACAAAGCCGATTTCTATACACCCTCAAATTGATGAAGGGCAACCCCAGTTGTATGGAAGAACCCGTGGAAGAATTCGTAGTTAAATGTAATGTTAAAAGTAGAACTAGTATTGTTAACACTTGATAAAATTAATGGATGTGGAAATAGTAGACTTGGTAAAAGAACTTGTACTTGGATATAGTAAAAGTAAAAATAAAATATATTCTAGGTTTAAAGTATACATGAACTGGACCTCCTCGGTTCGCGGGGCGCTACGGTCGCGGAGGCTCGCGGTAGGCAGATCGAGGTCTCGCGAGTGGGGGACTCGCGGCTCGAGGCGGAGAGCGCGCGGTCCAGCGAGTGGGGACTCGCGGCTCGTGGTGGGGCTAGCGGCGCATGCCGCTGGCCGGACGCATCTTACTTAGTGTAACTTAGATCTAGGAATTCTTATATATGCGTCATGATATGGTATGTATGTCCTAGCTTAGAAGTAATATATAGGTTCTAGCAGATCCTGTTCCCGGAATTGGAAAAGACCCCATTCAGGTGATGGGCTGCGGCTATGTCTTCCTGCAAGACGGAATCCTCGGTGCGAGGGAGATAGGGCTGCCCGTCCTTGGTGCGGGCGAGACAGGTATACTCGGTGGTGCGAGTGAGACACTGGTGCCCGGTACGAGCGAAACAGGTATACTCGGCGGTGCGAGTGAGGCAGCGGAACTCGGTGTGAGTGAGCGCGTGCAGGTATGCGCGCGCGAACTCTTCCAGTTGCTGGTTCTGCAGGCGAGTTTGGCTGGTTGCATGCGTCCAGGGGTTGATGCTGGGGGGTGCGAGGTGGTTCCTTTCTAGGAAATTACGTTCCCAGATATCTCTGTATCGAAGCTATAGAGTACTAATGCCCCTTAAAACGCCATATCGCATCTCATTTCTATGTTTCGTGATAAGATATAATATTCATTGTTGAGTGTTATCTATACCTCGCATTCACTTCAAATGAATGTAAATGCGACACTTCCTTGCTAGGAAATAGCGTCTGTAGATGTATCGTCTATGTATCGTAGAAATAGAGTTCTAAAGCTTCTTAAAACGCGATATCGCATCTCATTTCTATGATTCATGATAAGATATAATATTCATTGCGAAGTGTCATGTATACCTCGTATTCACTTTAAAGAATGTAAATGCGACTCTCCCTTGCTAGGAAGTAGCATTTGCAGATGTCTACGTATCGAAGCTATAGAGTTCTAATGCTTCTTAAAACGCGATATCGCATCTTATTTCTATGTCTCATGATAAGATATAATATTCAATGGGAAGTATCATGTATACATCGCGTACACTTCAAATGAATGTAAATGCGACACTTCCTTGTTAGGAAATACGGTTTGCAGATGTCTACGTCCGTAGCGATAGTGTTCTAATGCTTCTCAAAGCGCGATATCGCATCTCAATTCCATGTTTCATGATAGGATATAATTTTCATTGTCCAGTGTTATGTAAACCTCGTATTCACTTAAAAAGAGTGTAAATGCGACACTTCCTTGTTAGGTAGTTGCGTATGAAGTAGTCTACGTATCGTAGAAATAGAGTTCTAATGCTTCTCAAAATGCGATATCGCATCTCATTTCTATGTCTCATGATGAGATATAATATTCATTGCGGAGTGGCATGTATACCTCGCATACACTTCAAATGAATGTAAATGCGACACATCCTTGCTAGGAAATGCCGTTTGCAGATGTCTACGTATCGAAGCAATGAATTTCTAATGCTTCTTAAAACGCGATATCGCATCTCACCTCTATGTTTCATGATAAGATATAATATTCATTGCGAAGTGTTACGTATTCCTCGTCTACACCTCAAATGAATGTAAATGCGACACTTCCCTGCTAGGAAAAAGCGCTTGCAGATGTTTACGTATCAAAGCAATAGAGTTCTAATGCATCTTATATCGCGACATCGCATCTAATTTCTATGTGTCATGATAAGATATAGTATCCATTGCGAAGTGTCACGTATACCTCGGATGCACATCAAATGAATGTAAATGCGACGCTACCTTGCCAGGAAATAGCGTTTGCAGATGTCGACGTACCGTAGCAATACAGTTCTAATGCTTCCCAGAACGAGATATCGCATCTCATTTCTATGTCTCATGATAAGATATAATATTCATTGCAAAGTGGCATGTATACCTCGTCTACACTTGCAATGAATCTAAATGCGACACTTCCTTGCTAGGAAGTAGCGTTTGCAAATGTCTACGTATCGAAGCAATAGGGATTTAATGCTTCTCAAATCGCGATATAGCTTCTCATTTCTATGTTTCATGATAATATATAATATTCACTGCGAAGTGTCATGTATACCTCGCATACACTTCAAATGAATGTGAATGAGACAGTTCCTTGCTAGGAAACAGTGTTTGCAGATATCTACGTATCGAAGCAATAGAGTTCTAAAGCATCATAAATCGCGATATCGCATCTCAATTCAATGTTTCATGATGAGATATAATATTTATTGTGCAGTGTTATGAATACCTCGTATTCACTTCAAAGGAATGCAAACTCTACACTTCCTTGCCAGGAAATAACGTTTGCAGATGTCTACCTATCGTAGCATTAGAGTTCTAATGCTTCTCAAAACGCGATATCGCTACTCATTACTATGTTTCATGATAATATATAATATTCATTTTGGAGTGTCATGTATACCTCGTATTTCAAAAGAATGTAAATGCGACACTTCCTTGCTAGGAAGTAGCGTTTGCAGATGTCTACGTATCGAAGCAATAGGGATCTAATGCTTCTTAAATCGCGATATCGCTTCTCATATCTATGTTTCATGATAATATATAACATTCACTGAGAAGTGTCATGTATACCTCGCATACAATTCAAATGAATGTGAATGCGACAGTTCCTTGCTAGGAAATAGTGTTTGCAGATATCTACGTATCGAAGCAATAGAGTTCTAAAGCATCATAAATCGCGATATCGCATCTCATTTCAATGTTTCATGATGAGATATAATATTCATTGTGCAGTCTTATGAATACCTCGTATTCACTTCAAAAGAATGTACATGCGACACTTCCTTGCTAGGAAGTACGGTTTGCAGATGTCTACGTACCGTAGCGATAGTGTTCTAATGCTTCTCAAAGCGCGATATCGCATCTCATTTCTGTGTTTCATGATACTATATAATATTCATTGCGAAGTGTCATGTGTACCTCATATTCACTTCAAAAGAATGTAAGTGCGACACTTGCATGCTAGGAAATAGCGTTTGAAGATGTCTACGTATCGTAGGAATAGAGTTCTAATGCTTCTTAAAACGCGATATCGCATCTCACTTCTATGTTTCATAATAAGATGTAATATTCAATGCGAAGTGTCATGTATACCTCGTATTCACTTCAAAAGAATTTAAATGCGACACTTGCATGCTAGGAAATAGCGTTTGCAGATGTCTACGAATCGTAGCAATAAAGTTCTAATGCTTCTCAAAACGCGATATAGCACCTCATTCCTATGTTTCATGATAAGATATAATATTCATTATGAAGTGTCATGTATACTTCGTATTCACTTCAAAAGTATGTAATTGCGACACTTCCCTGCTATGAAGTAGAGTTTGCAGATGTCTACGTATCGAAGCAATAGGGTTCTAATGCTTCTCAAAACGCGATGTCGCATCTCATTTCTATATTTCATGATCAAATATAATATTCATTGCGAAGTGTCATGTGTACCTCGTATTCACTTCAAAAGAATGTAAGTGCGACACTTGCATGCTAGGAAATAGCGTTTGAAGATGTCTACGTATCGTAGGAATAGAGTTCTAATGCTTTTTAGAACGCGATATCGCATCTCACTTCTATGTTTCATGATAAGATATAATATTCATTGTGAAGTGTCATGTATACCTCGTATTGACTTCAAATGAATGTAAATGCGACACTTCCTGGCTAGGAAATTTAGTTTGCAGATGTCTATGTATCGCAGCAATAGAGTTCTAATGCTTCTTAAAATGAGAAGTCGTATTTCATTTCTATGTTTCGTAATAAGATATAATATTCATTGTGGAATGTTATGTATACCTCGTATTCACTTCAAAAGAATGTAAATGCGACACTTCCTTGCTAGGGAATAACATCTGCAGATATCTACGCATCGTAGGAATAGAGTTCTAATGCTTCGTAGAACGCGATATCGCATCTCACTTCTATGCTTCATGATAAGATATAATATTCATTATGAAGTGTCATGTATACTTCGTATTCACTTCAAAAGAATGTAATTGCGACACTTCCCTGCTAGGAAGTAGAGTTTGCAGATGTCTACGTATCGAAGCAATAGGGTTCTAATGCTTCTCAAAACGGGATGTCGCATCTCGTTTCTATGTTTCATGACAAGATATAATATTCATTGCGAAATGTCATGTATACCTCGTATTCACTTCAAAAGAATGTAAATGCTACACTTCCAGGCTAGGAAATAGCCTTTGCAGACGTCTACGTATCGTAGCAATAGAGTTCTAGCGCTTCTTAAATCGCGATATCGCATCTCACTTCTATGTTTCATGATAAGATATAATATTCATTGCGAAGTGTCATGTATACCTCGTATTCACTTCAATTGAATGTAAATGCGACATTTCCTTGCTAGGAAATATTGTTTGCAGATTTCTAAGTATCCTAGCAATATAGTTCTAATGCTTCTTAGAACGCTATATCGCATCTCATTTCTATGTTTCATGATAAGATATAATATTCATTGGGAAGTGTCATGTATACCTCGTATTCACTTCAAAAGAATGTAAATGCGACACTTCCTTGCTAGGAAATAGCGTTTCCAGATGACTACGTGTCGAAACAATATATTTCTAATTATTCGCAATACGCGATATCGCATCTCACATCTATGTTTCATGATAAGATATAATATTCATTGCGAAGTGTCATGTATACCTCGTATTCACTTCAAAAGAATGTAAATGCGACACTTCCTTGCTAGGAAATAGCGTTTCCAGATGACAACGTATCGAAAGAATAGATTTCTAATACTTCTTAAAACGAGATGTCGCATTTCATTTCTATGTTTCATGATAAGATATAATATCGATTGCGAAGTTTCATGCATACATCGTATTCACTTCAATGGAATGTAAATGCGACACTTCCTTGCTAGGAAATAGCGTTTCCAGATGACAACGTATCGAAAGAATAGAGTTCTAATGCTTCTTAAAACGCGATATCGTATCTCATTGCTATGTTTCATGATAAGATATAATATTCATTATGGAGTGTCATGTATACCTCATATTCACATCAAAAGAATGTCAATACGAAACTTCCGTGCTAGGAAATATCCTTTGCAGATGTCTACGTATCGTAGAAATAGAGTTCTAATGCTCCTTAAAACGCAATATCGCATCTCACTGCTATTTTTCATGATAAGATATAATATTCATTATGGAGTGTCATGTATACCTCGTATTCACTTCAAAAGAATGCAAATGCGACACTTCCTTGCTAGGAAATAGCGTTTCCAGATGACCACGTATAGAAAGAATAGAGTTCTAATACTTCTTAAAACGAGATGTCGCATCTCATTTCTATGTTTCACGATAAGATATAGTATCCATTGCGTAGTGTCATGTATACCTCATATCCACTTCAATGGAATGTAAATGCGACATTTCCTTTCTAGGAAATAGAGTTTGCAGATGTCTACGTATCGTAGCAATAGAGCTCTAATGCTTCTTAAAACGTGATATCGCATCTAACTTCTATGTTTCATGATAAGATATAATATTCATTGCGAAGTGTCTTGTATACCTCGTATTCACTTCTAAAGAATGTAAATGCGACACTTGCATGCTAGGAAATAGCGTTCGCAGATGTCTACGTATCGTAGCAAGAGAGTTCTAATGCTTCTTAAAACAAGATGTCGCATTTCATTTCTATGTTTCATGATAAGATATAATATCGATTGCGAAGTTTCATGCATACCTCGTATTCACTTCAATGGAATGTAAATGCGACACTTCCTTGCTAGGAAATAGCGTTTGCACATGTCTACGTATCGTAGCAATAGAGTTCTAATGCTTCTTAAAACGCGATATCGCATCTCACTTCTATGCTTCATGATAAGATATAATATTCATTATGAAGTGTCATGTATACTTCGTATTCACTTCAAAAGAATGTAATTGCGACACTTCCCTGCTAGGAAGTAGAGTTTGCAGATGTCTACGTATCGAAGCAATAGGGTTCTAATGCTTCTCAAAACGCGATGTCGCATCTCATTTCTATGTTTCATGACAAGATATAATATTCATTGCGAAGTGTCATGTATACCTCGTATTCACTTCAAAAGAATGTAAATGCTACACTTCCAGGCTAGGAAATAGCCTTTGCAGATGTCTACGTATCGTAGCAATAGAGTTCTAGCGCTTCTTAAATCGCGATATCGCATCTCACATCTATGTTTCATGATAAGATATAATATTCATTGCAATGTGTCATGTATACCTCGTATTCACTTCAAAAGAATGTAAATGCGACACTTCCTTGCTAGGAAATAGCGTTTCCAGATGACCACATATAGAAAGAATAGAGTTCTAATACTTCTTAAAACGAGATGTCGCATCTCATTTCTATGTTTCACGATAAGATATAGTATCCATTGCGAAGTGTCATGTATACCTCATATCCACTTCAATGGAATGTAAATGCGACATTTCCTTTCTAGGAAATAGAGTTTGCAGATGTCTACGTATCGTAGCAATAGAGCTCTAATGCTTCTTAAAACGCGATGTCGCATCTAACTTCTATGTTTCATGATAAGATATAATATTCATTGCGAAGTGTCTTGTATACCTCGTATTCACTTCTAAAGAATGTAAATGCGACACTTGCATGCTAGGAAATAGCGTTTGCAGATGTCTACGTATCGTAGCAATAGAGTTCTAATGCTTCTTAAAACGCGATATCGCATCTCACTTCTATGTTTCATAATAAGATGTAATATTCATTGCGAAGTGTCATGTATACCTCGTATTCACTTCAAAAGAATTTAAATGCGACACTTGCATGCTAGGAAATAGCGTTTGCAGATGTCTACGAATCATAGCAATAAAGTTCTAATGCTTCTCAAAACGCGATATAGCACCTCATTCCTATGTTTCATGATAAGATATAATATTCATTGCGAAGTGTCATGTATATCTCGTATTCACTTCAAAAGAATGTAAATGCGACACTTCCTTGCTGGTAAATAACATTTGCAGATGTCTACGCATCGTGGGAATAGAGTTCTAATGCTACTTAAGGCGAGATGTCGCATTTCATTTCTATGTTGCGTGATAAGATATAATATTCATTGTGGAGTGTTATGAATCGCTCGTATTCACTTCAAAAGAATGTAAATGCGACACTTCCTTGCTAGGAAATAGCGTTTCCAGATGACCACGTATCGAAAGAATAGAGTTCTAATACTTCTTAAAACGAGATGTCGCATCTCATTTCTATGTTTCACGATAAGGTATAGTATCCATTGCGAAGTGTCATGTATACCTCGTATTCACTTCAATGGAATGTAAATGCGACATTTCCTTTCTAGGAAATAGAGTTTGCAGATGTCTACGTATATTAGCAATAGAGTTCTAGTGCTTCCCAAAATGCGATATAGCACCTCATTCCGATGTTTTATGATAAGATATAATATTCATTGCGAAGTGTCATGTATATCTCGTATTCACTTCAAAAGAATGTAAATGCGACACTTCCATACTAGGAAATAGCGTTTGCAGATGTCTACGTATCGTAGCAATAGGGTTCTAATGCTTCTTAAAACGCAATATCGCATCTCACTGCTATGTTTCATGATAAGATATAATATTCATTATGGAGTGTTATGTATACCTCGTATTCACTTCAGAAGAATGTAAATACGACCCTTCCATGCTAGGAAATAGCCTTTGCAGATGTCTACGTATCGTAGCAATAGAGTTCTAAGGCTTCTTAGATCGCGATATCGCATCTCACTTCTATGTTTCATGATAAGATATAATATTCATTGTGAAGTGTCATGTATATCTCGTATTCACTTCAGAAGAATGTAAATGCGGCATTTCCATGCTAGGAAATAGCGTTTGCAGATGTCTACGTATCGTAGCAATAGAGTTCTAATGCTTCTGAAAACGCAATATCGCATCTCACTGCTATGTTTCATGATAAGATATAATATTCATTATGGAGTGTTACGTATACCTCGTATTCACTTCAGAAGAATGTAAATACGACCCTTCCATGCTAGGAAATAGCCTTTGCAGATGTCTACGTATCGTAGCAATAGAGTTCTAATGCTTCTTAGAACGCGATATCGCATCTCACTTCTATGTTTCATTATAAGATATAATATTCATTGCGAAGTGTCATGTATACCTCGTATTCACTTCAATGGAATGTAAATGCGACATTTCCTTTCTAGGAAATAGAGTTTGCAGATATCTACGTATATTAGCAATAGAGTTCTGGTGCTTCTCAAAATGCGATATTGCACCTCATTCCGATGTTTCATGATAAGATATAATATTCATTGCGAAGTGTCATGTATATCTCGTATTCACTTCAAAAGAATGTAAATGCGACGCTTCCATACTAGGAAATAGCATTTGCAGATATCTACGTATCGTAGCAATAGGGTTCTAATGCTTTTTAAAACGCGATGTCGCATCTCACTTCTATGTTTCATGATAAGATATAATATTTATTGCGAAGTGTTATGTATACCTCGTATACACTTCAAATGGATCTAAATGCCACACACCCTTGCTAGGAAATGCGTCTCGAGATGTCTACGTATGGAGGAAATAGAGTTCTAATTCTTCTTAAAACGCTATATCGCTTCTCATTTCTATGTTGCATGATATTATGTAATATTCACTGAGAAGTATTATGTTTACCTCGTCTACACTTCAAAAGGATGTAAATGACTTATTTCCTTGCTAGGAAAATGCGTTTCCAGATATCTACGTATCGAAGCATTAGAGTTCTAGTGCTTCTAAAACGCAATATCGCATCTCATTTCTGGGTTTCAAGATAAGTTATAATATTCATTGCGAAGTATTATGTATACCTCGACTACACTTCCAAAGATACTACCCAGTAATTTGCGGCGTGTTGCGTAGTTTCCCGTAGCCCTTGTTAGTTAAACCCACGTCGAGACCATAAATAAACATGCCGTGACTTCAGTATCTCGCGACCTGAGTGTGTGTACTTGGCTAGGCGTAGTCGAGAGGAGGAGCATTTCGAAGTTTCAAGGGTTGTTCCTCCCCAGGGTTCCCGGGGTCGTGTAGTCTATCCCCTTTGCTACTTTCTGAGCAGGTGGCGCCCAAGAAAAGTTGTACGTGAGCGGATACCTTGGAACGATAGATCGCTTTAGATTAAAATACGTTTTACACCTTAAAGCATTTAGATAATTAACCCCTTCGAGCTTCCCTGACTTACTATATATAGGTTTCCGTCACAACTAATAGGAACCATCACTTTACATAGATATATAGAACACACATAGTTTTAAACGTAGAACTGAGAATTTGAGAACTTACTTTGGAACGTTAGTAGTGAGAAATTCCATCGGATTTCATAGAAATTCAGAACTTACTTGCTATGAGACATAGGCAGGTAAGGGCCATCGCGTTGCTTAAAACTTTAGAACTTGCTTACTTCAACAAAGATTTCTATTGGCTTCGTCCGTTCTTTTAGAAGAATTTTTGATAAACCACATACTTTTCACGCTTCTGATATCTTTGAAAGTTCGCGAGATGTAATCGTTTAAGTTTTAAAATGATTACTTAGTGTGGATTATTATTTAGTAACTCGCTCATAAACGAGTCTGCATAGGATTTAATCCATAAGTTTTTAAGCCTGGAATTTATGCAGTTATTTGTTATTCACTTATTGCTCAAACGACAAAGATTCTGACCACTTCAAAATGGTTGACTTTCATCAATTTTCTTAAAAATTGAAATACTGCCCAACTGCTTGCATTAAAGACTGTAATTAAAGCTTTCGAAACATTTTACCTCTTATAGGTGAATTCTTGAAATTGAATGTTTGACTTTTCTAGCTCCTGTTTAGACATCTTTCTATTGGAATGTTCAAGTATTTTTCATATTCGTAATTATTAAAAATGTTTTACTTGATTTTTTTATTTAATATTTAGAATTTTCTGAGAAATATTTTTTATCGTAATGAACTATATAATTGCAATTATAATTCTTTATGAAGTAATAATAACAGAAAGGTATGTATCCATTCTTGTAGTTTTGTAAAGAGTATTTAATCTTACTATCTAAAATGAAACATTGAGATCTGTTTACAATCTAATGGAATTTAATTACCTTTCGATTCAAATTCACAATGATAATCTTCCATAGTTCAACAATTTTGTGAGCTGTCCTCAGGAATCCGCAGCTCTGTACTTATAAAATGAGCGACACAAAGAACAGCCTAACCAAACGTATTCGAACCGATTTTTCAATACTAATCTTATCATGTTTAACTTATGCTGCAAACTATTGAAATGCCCTTCGGCAAGTGTTTATTCACAGTGAAGTAAACGGTAAGTATTACGCCTTCCACCACTGTTTACAATACGTATGTTTCATTTACTATCAAAACCGTGAGTATTATCGCCTTTCTTTACTCTTTGTAACCTTCAATGCCTTCATGTTACAGATCGTTAAACTTGCTTTAAAATGCTCTATCGTATTACGGAAGAATGGACATACCAATTCATTTTAAAAAATGAAGGTAACCTTCATATGTCCAACATAACTCCACTTACAAAAAAACTATTTTCATCAACGGATGTCCCCTTTGTACTGTGCAATTTTATATTAGCAAAAACTTCTATGAAACTTATAGTTTCGTGGATATCTGAGGTGCTAATTATTACTGCCCCACCCTGTATATTGTTATGGATGTGTCCAACAAGGCAACGATGAACAGAGTTAAATTTAATATTATGATGTTTATTATTTTACTTATAGTAAAATATGATGGTGATAAAGGATAAGTATACGGAACTGAAAATGGAAAGTAGCGAGCAGAAAAAGAAACTGATGGAGCTACAAAGTAGATTGATACATCCGTCAAATGATGATTCTAGGTTAATAAAATCTGTTAATTAAAGAACTATTGCAAAAATCAAGTATAATCAATATTACTTCTGCTCAAAGGCTATAATAGAATTGGACCGAAATGGGTACAAAACCGGCAATTATATCTATACGTTCTATTCTATGCAAAGGCAAATATTTCAAAGAGAGAAGATGCGTTACTTACAAATTACTTATGTTCCTAGATATCTCACTAATTTAGGCTTCTTGTCTTGCAGAACTTATCATTCATGTAACATGTAAAGGGGTCGAAGAATAGTAAAAGATTTTTAAATTTCATAGCCTCACTTGATACGTCGATTGGATCACGTAAAATATCGGACATTAACTGCATCTACATCTTCAGACCTTAAATATATAATTGCAACAACATATTTAATAGCGTTTTAATAACATTTTTCTAATTGTTTATATCTATGTCTAATAAATATATATTAATCGAATAAGTTGCTTTACCAAAGAATAAAAGTATCTGAGGCTTACAAATCGGAGCATTACATAACAAACGTGCATCACATATATAATATTACCTGTAATAAAAGATGAAGACCAAAAAGATCGTACATAAGTTGAATCCACAATGCGGTCATAGAGATACAGAAGCGGCAAAAATTCCAAACAATAATTTAAAAAATTCAAAAAGGGGGGAGTGAAAATCCATCTCCTTGACGATGATAAGGAACAAGTCTGCCTCATGCACTACAATATCCCAAACAGCCAGCGATTGGCACGCCAATGACAACGGGTGGTACGAATTCCGTGACAGAACTGTGCTAACAAAGTGCTCCTACTCAGCTTTCGAAATGGCATACTGTTAGTACTGGGGCGGCATTCGTATCACGGCACTATTCAGCAGTAGGCTGACATTTACTAATGGGGAAGCTGTTTCTATAAAAATTATAAGCAAATATGAAAAATGACTAAACTGTGCAATTTATTTATCTTGATTCCAATATAGATACACCGGCACAAAACAAAGATATAAGAACTCGATTTTATTATTTTCTATAAACTAGCTCGATAGGGCGATTTTTTCCATAAAGTCGATAATTACTTTGTCATAAAAATATGTACACTTATTTTATATATATTTTCTTCAATTTATTGTTACAAATTCATGCAATTGAGGGTTACATTATATACGATGACAGCATGTTATTTCAGAAATTACACAAGGCGAAGTTAGGGACGCAACAGCATGAATTTTTATTTTATAAGTAATATTTTTTTTATAAATAATATTTTTAGTCTATGATGGATTGAAAGAAATATATACGACTCGCTCAATAACTATAAATATAGGAAAACGACCATCAAAATGTCTATCAATACTCATATGCTGAACATCTACTGACATCTAACGGTTCTAATTTGTATGAAAGCACAGGTTCCCCATTGCCAAATGTGATCCTGCGTCATTGCTGAGGAGATTCATGAATGGAGCGATGATACGCGTGTCACCATGGTGCTGGTTCTGCGCGATTCGCTTGTCTAGAACGTGCTGGTAACACGATCTGGCATTTTAGTCAACGTATCCGGTCACAGATGACTACGAATCAGTTGACACTCCTCGGAAGTGGCAATATAGTGCCGGCATGGTGTCGCTACCATCTTGCCGTTTGTTATCTGGGATGCTTTTTAGTGCATTATTCGGAATTGAATTTGAACACATAGTTACTTAATCGCAAATTTGTATCTACTGTGACGTGGTGAAGTCACAAGGCTCGCTCACCCCCCCCGCCCTGCTTCGGTTAGACTAGCTCGCAGATCACCACCCATGCGAGAAGCGCGACACGGACCATCGCGATAGCTGTATTTGCGAGGAGCGTGAAATACACGATGGTAGAACCTCCCCGCCCCCCGTTCGTTTCTCACTCGCTGTTCTACGGATTAGACTGGCGAGCTGATGGAAGAAGCGACCCATAAGACGCCTCTTCGGCGGATAATAAGACCGCAGGTTCGCGGAAGGGCTGTACGCCGAGGAAGCGTGACGGGCTCGACGGTGGAGGAGTCTGGAAGTGAGCAAGAAGAGACCCTGAAGCCCGAAGGATAGGATCCAGAGCTCTGCAACGATAAGACCGCTGCCATAGTCCATGGAGGCAAACAGGATGGTTCTCGGGTGTGAGAAGGACCTCTACCCCTCCCCATTAGAACTCCATTGCTTCGATACCTAGACATCTAGAAACGCTGTTCCCTAGCAACGAAGTGTTGCATTTACATTCTTTTGACGTGTAGACGAGAATACATGACACTTCGCAATGAATATTATATCTTATCATGAAAAATAGAAATGAGATGCGATATCGCGTTCTAAGAAGCATTAGAACTCTATTGCTTCGATAAGTAGACATCTGGAAACGTAATTTCCTAGAGAGGAAGTGTTGCATTTACATTCATTTGAAGTGTAAGCGAGGAATACATGACACTTCGCAATGAATATTATATCTTATCATGAAACATAGAAATGTGATGCTATATCACGATTTAAGAAGCATTAGAACTCTATTGCTTCGATACGTAGACATCTGGTAACGCTGTTTCCAAAAAGGGAAGTGTCGCATTTACATTCATTTGAAGTGTAGACGAGGAATACACAATACTTCGCAATGGATATTATATCTTATCATGTAACATAGAAGTGAGATGCGATATCGCGTTTTAAGAAGCACTAGAACCCTATTGCCTCGATGCGAAGATATCTGCAAACGCTATTTCCTAGCATGGAAGTCTCGCATTTACATTCTTTTGAAGAGAATTCGAGGTATACATGACACTTCGGAATGAATATTCTAACTTATCACGAATCATAGATATGAGATGCGATATCGCGATCTAAGAAGCATTAGAACTCTATTGCTACGATACGTAGGCATCTGCAAACGCTATTTCCTAGCAAGGAATTGTCGCATTTACATTCTTTTGAAGTGAATACGAGGTATACATGAAACTTCGCAATGTATATTATATATTATCGTGAAACATAGATATGAGATGCGATTTCGCGAATTAGCAAGCTTTAGAAATCTATTGCTTCGATTCGTAGACATCCGCAAACGCTATTTCCTGGCAAGGAATTGTCGCACTTACATTCATCTGAAGTGTAGACGAGGAATACATAACACATCGCAATGATTATTATACCTTATCATGAAACATTGAAATGAGTTGCGATATCCTGCTTTAAGAAGAATAAGAAATGGACTGCATCGATACGTAGACATCTGCAAACGCTATTTCCTAGCAAGGAAGTGACGCTTTTACATTCATTTGAAGAGTTTGCGAGCTATACATGACACTTCGCAATGAATATTATGTCTTATAATGAAACATAGAAGTGAGATGCGATATCGGGTCTTAAGAAGCATTAGAATTCTATTGCTTCGATACGTAGATACCTGCAATCGCTATTTCCTAGCAAGGAAGTGCCGCATTTACATTCATTTGAAGTGTATGCGAGGTATACATAACACTTCGCAATGAACATTATATCTTATTGCGAAACATAGAAATGACATGCGACATCGCGATTTAAGAAACATTAGATCTCTATTGCAACGATACTTAGACATCTGCAAACGGCATTTCCTAGCATGGAAGTGTCGCGTTTACATTCTTTTGAAGTGAATACGAGGTATACATAACACTCCACGATGAATATTCTGTCTTATCATGAAACATAGAAGTGAGAAGCGATATCGCGATTTAAGATGTACCGGAACTATAATGCTTCGATACGTGGACATCTGCAAACGCTACTTCCTAGCAAGGAAGTGTCGCATTTACATTCTTTTGAAGTGAGTACGAGGTATACATCTCAATTCGCAATGAATTTTATACCTTATCATGAAACATAGAAATGAGATGCGGTATATCTCATTTTATGAAGCATTAGAACACTATTGTTTCGATACGTCGGCATCTGGACCAGCTATTTCCTAGCAAGGAAGTGTCGCACTTACATTCTTTTGAAGTGTTGACGACGAATACATAACACTGCACATTGAATATTATATCTCATCACGACACATTGAAATGAGATGCGATGCCGCATTTTAAGAAGCATTACAACTCTACTGCTTCGATACGTAGACATCTGGACCAGCTATATCCTAGCAAGGAAGTGTTGCATTTACATCCATTTGAAGTGTAGACGAGGAATACATAACACTTCGCAATGAATATTATATCATATCATGAAACACAGTAATGAGATGCGGTATCGCGTTCTAAGAAGCATTAGATCTCTATTGCTACGATACGTAGACATCTGCAAACGCTATTTCCTAGAAAGAAAGTGTCGCATTTACATTAATTTGAGTCGTAGACTAGGTTTACATAACACTTCGCAATGAATATTATATCTAATCGTGAAACACAGAAATGAGATGCGATATCGCGTTTTAAGAAGCAATGGAACTCTATTGCTACGATACGTAGACATCTGCAAACGCTACTTCCTAGCATGGAAGAGTCGCATTTACATTCTTTTGAAACGAATACGAGGTATACATAACATTACACAATGAATATTATATCTTATTACGAAACATAGAAATGAAATACGACATCCCGTTTTAAGAATCATTAGTACTCTATTGCTGTGATACGTAGACATCTGCAAACAATATTTCCCAGCAAGGAAGTGTCGCGTTTACATTCTTTTGAAGTGAATACGAGGTATTCATAACACTGCACAATGAATATTATATTTTATCATGAAACATAGAAATGAGATGCGATATCGCGATATAAGAAGCATTAGAACTCTATTGCTTCGATACGTAGACATCTGCAAATGCTATTGCCTAGCAAGGAAGTGTCGCATTTACATTCTATTGAAGTGAATACGAAATAGACATAACACTGCACAATGATTATTATATCATATCGTGAAACATAAAAATGAGATGCGATATCGCGAATTAAGAAGCTTTGGAACTATATTGCTTCAATACGTAGATATCTGCAAACACTATTTCCTAGCAAGGAACTGTCGCATTCACATTCTTTTGAAAGGAATACGAGGTATGCATGACAATTTGCGATGAATATTATATCTTATCATGAAACATAGAAATGAGATGCGATATGGCGATCTAAGAAGCATTAGAACTCTATTGGTTCGATACATAGACATCTGCAAACGCTACTTCCTAACAAGGGAGTGTCGCATTTACATTCTTTTGAAAGGAATACGAGGTATACATGACATTTCACAATGAATTTTATGTCTTATCATGAAACATAGAATTGAGATGCGATATGACGATTTAAGAAGCATTAGAAAACTATTGCTTCGATACGTAGACATCTGGAAACGCTATTTCCAAGCAAGGAAGTGTCGCGTTTACATTCTTTTGAAGTGAATACGAGGTATTCATAACACTGCACAATGAATATTATATTTTATCATGAAACATAGAAATCATATGCGATATCGCGATATAAGAAGCATTAGAACTCTATTGCTTCGATACGTAGACATCTGCAAATGCTATTGCCTAGCAAGGAAGTGTCGCATTTACATTCTATTGAAGTAAATTCGAAATATTCATAACACTGCACAATGATTATTATATCATATCGTGAAACATAAAAATGAGATGCGATATCGCGATGTAAGAAGCTTTGGAACTCTATTGCTTCAATACGTAGATATCTGCAAACACTATTTCCTAGCAAGGAACTGTCTCATTCACATTCTTTTGAAAGGAATACGAGGTATACATGACACTTCGCAATGAATATTATATCTTATCATGAAACGTAGAAATGAGATGCGATATGGCGATCTAAGAAGCATTAGAACTCTATTGGTTCGATACGTAGACATCTGCAAACGCTACTTCCTAGCAAGGAAGTGTCGCATTTACATACATTTTAAGTGTATGCGAGGTATACATGACCCATTGCAATGAATATTATATATTGTCATGAAACATAGAAATGAGATGCGATATCGCGATTTAAGAAGCATTAGAACTCTATTGCTTCGGTACGTAGACATCTGCAAACGCTATTTCCTAGCAAGGAAGTGTCGCATTTACATTCTTTTGACGTGAATAAGAGGTATACATAACACTGCACTGTGAATATTATATCTTATCATGAAACATAGAAATGAGATGCGATATCGCGATATATGAAGCATTAGAAATCTATTGGTTCGATACGTAGACATCTGCAAATGATGTTGCCTAGCAAGGAAGTGTCGCATTTACATTCTTTTGAAGTGAATACGAAATATTCATAACACTGCACAATGATTATTATATCTTATCGTGAAACATAAAAATGAGATGCGATATCGCGATTTAAGAAGCTTTGGAACTCTATTGCTTCGATATGTAGATATCTGCAAACACTATTTCCTAGCAAGGAACTGTCGCATTTACATTCCTTTGAAAGGAATACGAGGTATACGTGACACTTCGCAATGAATATTATATCTTATCATGAAACATAGAAATGAGATGCGATATCGCGAATTAGCAAGCTTTAGAAATCTATTGCTTCGATACGTAGACATCTGAAAACGCTATTTCCTAGCAAGGAAGTGTCGCATTTACATTCATTTTAAGTGTATGCGAGGTACACATGACCCTTCGCAATGAATATTATATATTGTCATGAAACATAGAAATGAGATGCGATATCGCGATTTAAAGTTCATTAGAACACTATTGCTTCGATACGTAGGCATCTGCAAACGCTACTTCCTAGCAAGGACGTGTCGCATTTACATTCATTTTAAGTGTGTGCGAGGTATACATGACCCTTCGCAATGAATATTATATATTGTCATGAAACATAGAAATGAGATGCGATATCGCGATTTAAGGTTCATTAGAACACTATTGCTTCGATACGTAGGCATCTGCAAACGCTACTTCCTAGCAAGGACGTGTCGCATTTACATTCTTTTGAAACGAATACGAGGTATACATAAGACTCCACAATGAATATTATATCTTATCATGAAACATAGAAGTGAGATGCGATATCGCGTTCTAAGAAGCATTAGGAATCTACTGCTACGATACGTAGACATCTGCAAACGCTATTTCCTAGCAAGGAAGTGTCGCATTTACATTCTATTGAAGTGAATACGAAATATTCATAACACTGCACAATGATTATTATATCATAT
This sequence comes from Xylocopa sonorina, assembly GCF_050948175.1. Taxonomy (NCBI): domain Eukaryota; kingdom Metazoa; phylum Arthropoda; class Insecta; order Hymenoptera; family Apidae; genus Xylocopa; species Xylocopa sonorina. The sequence continues at coordinate 96,873 of NW_027490146.1, forward strand.
CGTGAAACATAAAAATGAGATGCGATATCGCGATTTAGGAAGCTTTGGAACTCTATTGCTTCGATACGTAGATATCTGCAAACACTATTTCCTAGCAAGGAACTGTCGCATTCACATTCTTTTGAAAGGAATACGAGGTATACATGACACTTAGCAATTAATATTATATCTTATCATGAAACATAGAAATGAGATGCGATATGGCGATCTAAGAAGCATTAGAACTCTATTGGTTCGATACGTAGACATCTGCAAACGCTACTTCCTAGCAGGGAAGTGTCGCATTTACATTCATTTTAAGTGAAATCGAGGTATACATGACACTTCGCAATGAATATTATATCTTATCATGGAACATAGGAGTGAGATGCGATATCGCGTTCTAAGAAGCATTAGAACCCTATTGCTACGATACGTAGACATCTGCAAACGCCATTTCCTAGCATGGACATGTCGCACTTACATTCCACTGAAGTGAATACGAGGTATACATAACATTACACAATGAATATTATATCTTATTACGAAATATAGAAATGAAATACGACATCTCGTTTTAAAAAGCATTAGTACTCTATTGCTGTGATACGTAGACATCTGCAAACGCTATGTCCTAGCAAGGAAGTGTCGCATTTACATACATTTTAAGTGTATGCGAGGTATACATGACCTATTGCAATGAATATTATATATTGTCATGAAACATAGAAATGAGATGCGATATCGCGATTTAAGAAGCATTAGAACTCTATTGCTTCGGTACGTAGACATCTGCAAACGCTATTTCCTAGCAAGGAAGTGTCGCATTTACATTCTTTTGAAACGAATACGAGGTATACATGAGACTCCACAATGAATATTATATCTTATCATGAAACATAGAGATGAGATGCGATATCGCGATTTAAGAAGCACTAGAACACTATTGGTTCGATACGTAGACATCTGCAAACGCTACTTCCTAGCAAGGACGTGTCGCATTTACATTCTTTTGAAACGAATACGAGGTATACATAAGACTCCACAATGAATATTATATCTTATCATGAAACATAGAAGTGAGATGCGATATCGCGTTCTAAGAAGCATTAGGAATCTACTGCTACGATACGTAGACATCTGCAAACGCTATTTCCTAGCAAGGAAGTGTCGCATTTACATTCTATTGAAGTGAATACGAAATATTCATAACACTGCACAATGATTATTATATCATATCGTGAAACATAAAAATGAGATGCGATATCGCGATTTAGGATGCTTTGGAACTCTATTGCTTCGATACGTAGATATCTGCAAACACTATTTCCTAGCAAGGAACTGTCGCATTCACATTCTTTTGAAAGGAATACGAGGTATACATGACACTTAGCAATTAATATTATATCTTATCATGAAACATAGAAATGAGATGCGATATGGCGATCTAAGAAGCATTAGAACTCTATTGGTTCGATACGTAGACATCTGCAAACGCTACTTCCTAGCAGGGAAGTGTCGCATTTACATTCATTTTAAGTGAAATCGAGGTATACATGACACTTCGCAATGAATATTATATCTTATCATGGAACATAGGAGTGAGATGCGATATCGCGTTCTGAGAAGCATTAGAACCCTATTGCTACGATACGTAGACATCTGCAAACGCCATTTCCTAGCATGGACATGTCGCACTTACATTCCACTGAAGTGAATACGAGGTATACATACCATTACACAATGAATATTATATCTTATTACGAAATATAGAAATGAAATACGACATCTCGTTTTAAAAAGCATTAGTACTCTATTGCTGTGATACGTAGACATCTGCAAACGCTATGTCCTAGCAAGGAAGTGTCGCATTTACATACATTTTAAGTGTATGCGAGGTATACATGACCCATTGCAATGAATATTATATATTGTCATGAAACATAGAAATGAGATGCGATATCGCGATTTAAGAAGCATTAGAACTCTATTGCTTCGGTACGTAGACATCTGCAAACGCTATTTCCTAGCAAGGAAGTGTCGCATTTACATTCTTTTGAAACGAATACGAGGTATACATGAGACTCCACAATGAATATTATATCTTATCATGAAACATAGAAATGAGATGCGATATCGCGAATTAGAAGGTTTTAGAACTCTATTGCTTCGATACGTAGACATCTGCAAACGCTATTTCCTAGCAAGCAATTGTCGCATTTACATCCATTTGAAGTATAGACGAGATATACATAACACTGGACAATGAATATTATATCTTATCATGAAACATATAAATGAGATGCGATATGGCTATTTAAGAAGCATTAGAACTCTATTGCTTCGATACGCAGATATCTCAAAACGCTATTTCCTAGCAAGGAAGTGTCGCATTTACATCCATTTGAAGTATAGACGAGATATACATAACACTGCACAATGAATATTATATCTTATCATGAAACATAGAGATGAGATGCGATATCGCGATTTAAGAAGCACTAGAACACTATTGGTTCGATACGTAGACATCTGCAAACGCTACTTCCTAGCAAGGAAGTGTCGCATTTACATTCTTTTGAAGGGAATACGAGGTATACGTGACACTTCGCAATGTATATTATATCTTATCATGAAACGTAGAAATGAGATGCGATATGACGATTTAAGTAGCATTAGAAATCTATTGCTTCGATACGTAGACATCTGCAAACGCTACTTCCTAGCAAGAAAGTGTCGCATTTACATTCTTTTGAAACGAATACGAGGTATACATAACATTCCACAATGAATATTATATCTTATCATGAAACATAGAAATGAGATGCGATATCGCGTTTTGAGAAGCATTAGAACCCTAATGACACGATACGTAGACATCTGCAAACGCTATTTCCTAGCAAGGAAGAGCCGCATTTACATCCATTTGAAGTATACACGAGATATACATAACACTGCACAATGAGTATTATATCTTATCATGAAACATAGAAATGTGATGTAATATGGCGATTTTAGAAGCATTAGAACACTATTTCTTCGATACGTAGACATCTGCAAACGCTACTTCCTGGCAAGGAAGTGTCGCATTTACATTCTTTTGAAAGGAATACAAGGTATACATGACACTTCGCAATGAATATTATATCTTATCATGAAACATAGAAATGAGATGCGATATGGCGATTTATGAAGCATTTGATGTCTATTACTTCGATACGTAGATATCTGCAAACGCTATTTCCTAGCAAGGAAGTGTCGCATTTACATCCATTTGAAGTATAGACTAGATATACATAACACTGCACAATGAGTATTATACCTTATCATGAAACATAGAAATGATATGCGATATGGCTATTTAAGAAGCATTAGAACTCTATTGCTTCGATACGCAGATATCTGAAAACGCTATTTCCTAGCAAGGAAGTGTCGCATTTACATCCATTTGAAGTATAGACGAGATATACATAACACTGCACAATGAGTATTATACCATATCATGAAACATAGAAATGATATGCGATATGGCTATTTAAGAAGCATTAGAAATCTATTGCTTCGATACGCAGATATCTGAAAACGCTACTTCCTAGCAAGGAATTGTCGCATTTACATTCTTTTGAAAGAAATACGAGGTATACATAAGACTCCAAAATGAATATTATATCTTATCATGAAACATAGAAATGAGATGCGATATCGCGAATTAGAAGGTTTTAGAACTCTATTGCTTCGATACGTAGACATCTGCAAACGCTATTTCCTAGCAAGGAAGTGTGGCATTCATATTCTTTTGAAGTGAATACGAGGTATACATAACACTCCACAATGAATATTATATATTACCATGAAACATAGATATGAGATGCGATATCGCGAATTAGAAAGCTTTAGAAATCTATTGCTTCGATACGCAGATATCTGAAAACGCTATTTCCTAGCAAGGAAGTGTCGCATTTACATCCATTTGAAGTATAGACGAGATATACATAACACGGCACAATGAATATTATATCTTATCATGAAACATTGAAATGAGATGCGATATGGCGATTTAAGAAGCACTAGAACTCTGCTGCTTCGATACGTAGACATCTGCAAACGCCATTTACTAGCAAGAAAGTGTCGCATTTACATTCTTTTGAAGTGAATACGAGGTATACATAACACTCCACAATGAATATTATATCTTATCATGAAACATAGAAATGAGATGCGATATCGCGTTTTGAGAAGCATTAGAACCCTAATGACACGATACGTAGACATCTGCAAACGCTATTTCCTAGCAAGGAAGTGTCGCATTTACATCCATTTGAAGTATAGACGAGATATACATAACACTGCACAATGAGTATTATACCTTATCATGAAACATAGAAATGATATGCGATATGGCTATTTAAGAAGCATTAGAACTCTATTGCTTCGATACGAAGATATCTGAAAACGCTATTTCCTAGCAAGGAAGTGTCGCATTTACATCCATTTGAAGTATAGACGAGATATACATAACACGGCACAATGAATATTATATCTTATCATGAAACATTGAAATGAGATGCGATATGGCGATTTAAGAAGCATTAGAACTCTACTGCTTCGATACGTAGACATCTGCAAACGCTACTTCCTAGGAAGGAATTGTCGCATTTACATTCTTTTGAAAGGAATACAAGGTATACATGACACTTCGCAATGAATATTATATCTTATCATGAAACATAGAAATGAGATGCGATATGGCGATTTATGAAGCATTTGATGTCTATTACTTCGATACGTAGACATCTGCAAACGCTATTTCCTAGCAAGGAAGTGTCGCATTTACATCCATTTGAAGTATAGACTAGATATACATAACACTGCACAATGAGTATTATACCTTATCATGAAACATAGAAATGATATGCGATATGGCTATTTAAGAAGCATTAGAACTCTATTGCTTCGATACGCAGATATCTGAAAACGCTATTTCCTAGCAAGGAAGTGTTGCATTTACATCCACTTGAAGTATAGACGAGATATACATAACACTGCACAATGAGTATTATACCATATCATGAAACATAGAAATGAGATGCGATATCGCGAATTAGAAGGTTTTAGAACTCTATTGCTTCGATACGTAGACATCCGCAAACGCTATTTCCTAGCAAGAAAGTGTCGCATTTACATCCATTTGAAGTATAGACGAGATATACATAACACTGCACAATGAATATTATATCTTATCATGAAACATAGAGATGAGATGCGATATCGCGATTTAAGAAGCATTAGAACACTATTGCTTCGATACGTAGGCATCTGCAAACGCTACTTCCTAGCAAGGACGTGTCGCATTTACATTCTTTTGAAACGAATACGAGGTATACATAAGACTCCACAATGAATATTATATCTTATCATGAAACATAGAAGTGAGATGCGATATCGCGTTCTAAGAAGCATTAGGAATCTACTGCTACGATACGTAGACATCTGCAAACGCTATTTCCTAGCAAGGAAGTGTCGCATTTACATTCTATTGAAGTGAATACGAAATATTCATAACACTGCACAATGATTATTATATCATATCGTGAAACATAAAAATGAGATGCGATATCGCGATTTAGGAAGCTTTGGAACTCTATTGCTTCGATACGTAGATATCTGCAAACACTATTTCCTAGCAAGGAACTGTCGCATTCACATTCTTTTGAAAGGAATACGAGGTATACATGACACTTAGCAATTAATATTATATCTTATCATGAAACATAGAAATGAGATGCGATATGGCGATCTAAGAAGCATTAGAACTCTATTGGTTCGATACGTAGACATCTGCAAACGCTACTTCCTAGCAGGGAAGTGTCGCATTTACATTCATTTTAAGTGAAATCGAGGTATACATGACACTTCGCAATGAATATTATATCTTATCATGGAACATAGGAGTGAGATGCGATATCGCGTTCTGAGAAGCATTAGAACCCTATTGCTACGATACGTAGACATCTGCAAACGCCATTTCCTAGCATGGACATGTCGCACTTACATTCCACTGAAGTGAATACGAGGTATACATACCATTACACAATGAATATTATATCTTATTACGAAATATAGAAATGAAATACGACATCTCGTTTTAAAAAGCATTAGTACTCTATTGCTGTGATACGTAGACATCTGCAAACGCTATGTCCTAGCAAGGAAGTGTCGCATTTACATACATTTTAAGTGTATGCGAGGTATACATGACCCATTGCAATGAATATTATATATTGTCATGAAACATAGAAATGAGATGCGATATCGCGATTTAAGAAGCATTAGAACTCTATTGCTTCGGTACGTAGACATCTGCAAACGCTATTTCCTAGCAAGGAAGTGTCGCATTTACATTCTTTTGAAACGAATACGAGGTATACATGAGACTCCACAATGAATATTATATCTTATCATGAAACATAGAAATGAGATGCGATATCGCGAATTAGAAGGTTTTAGAACTCTATTGCTTCGATACGTAGACATCTGCAAACGCTATTTCCTAGCAAGCAATTGTCGCATTTACATCCATTTGAAGTATAGACGAGATATACATAACACTGGACAATGAATATTATATCTTATCATGAAACATATAAATGAGATGCGATATGGCTATTTAAGAAGCATTAGAACTCTATTGCTTCGATACGCAGATATCTCAAAACGCTATTTCCTAGCAAGGAAGTGTCGCATTTACATCCATTTGAAGTATAGACGAGATATACATAACACTGCACAATGAATATTATATCTTATCATGAAACATAGAGATGAGATGCGATATCGCGATTTAAGAAGCACTAGAACACTATTGGTTCGATACGTAGACATCTGCAAACGCTACTTCCTAGCAAGGAAGTGTCGCATTTACATTCTTTTGAAGGGAATACGAGGTATACGTGACACTTCGCAATGTATATTATATCTTATCATGAAACGTAGAAATGAGATGCGATATGACGATTTAAGTAGCATTAGAAATCTATTGCTTCGATACGTAGACATCTGCAAACGCTACTTCCTAGCAAGAAAGTGTCGCATTTACATTCTTTTGAAACGAATACGAGGTATACATAACATTCCACAATGAATATTATATCTTATCATGAAACATAGAAATGAGATGCGATATCGCGTTTTGAGAAGCATTAGAACCCTAATGACACGATACGTAGACATCTGCAAACGCTATTTCCTAGCAAGGAAGAGCCGCATTTACATCCATTTGAAGTATACACGAGATATACATAACACTGCACAATGAGTATTATATCTTATCATGAAACATAGAAATGTGATGTAATATGGCGATTTTAGAAGCATTAGAACACTATTTCTTCGATACGTAGACATCTGCAAACGCTACTTCCTGGCAAGGAAGTGTCGCATTTACATTCTTTTGAAAGGAATACAAGGTATACATGACACTTCGCAATGAATATTATATCTTATCATGAAACATAGAAATGAGATGCGATATGGCGATTTATGAAGCATTTGATGTCTATTACTTCGATACGTAGACATCTGCAAACGCTATTTCCTAGCAAGGAAGTGTCGCATTTACATCCATTTGAAGTATAGACTAGATATACATAACACTGCACAATGAGTATTATACCTTATCATGAAACATAGAAATGATATGCGATATGGCTATTTAAGAAGCATTAGAACTCTATTGCTTCGATACGCAGATATCTGAAAACGCTATTTCCTAGCAAGGAAGTGTCGCATTTACATCCATTTGAAGTATAGACGAGATATACATAACACTGCACAATGAGTATTATACCATATCATGAAACATAGAAATGATATGCGATATGGCTATTTAAGAAGCATTAGAAATCTATTGCTTCGATACGCAGATATCTGAAAACGCTACTTCCTAGCAAGGAATTGTCGCATTTACATTCTTTTGAAAGAAATACGAGGTATACATAAGACTCCAAAATGAATATTATATCTTATCATGAAACATAGAAATGAGATGCGATATCGCGAATTAGAAGGTTTTAGAACTCTATTGCTTCGATACGTAGACATCTGCAAACGCTATTTCCTAGCAAGGAAGTGTGGCATTCATATTCTTTTGAAGTGAATACGAGGTATACATAACACTCCACAATGAATATTATATATTACCATGAAGCATAGTAATAAGTAGCGATATCGTGTTTTGAGAAGCATTAGAACTCTAATGCCACGATACGTACAACATCTGCAAACGCTATTTCCTAGCAAGCAAGTGTTGCATTTACATCCATTTGAAGTATAGACGAGATATACATAACACCGGACAATGAATATTATACATTATCATGAAACATAGATATGAGATGCGATATCGCGAATTAGAAAGCTTTAGAAATCTATTGCTTCGATACGCAGATATCTGAAAACGCTATTTCCTAGCAAGGAAGTGTCGCATTTACATCCATTTGAAGTATAGACGAGATATACATAACACGGCACAATGAATATTATATCTTATCATGAAACATTGAAATGAGATGCGATATGGCGATTTAAGAAGCACTAGAACTCTACTGCTTCGATACGTAGACATCTGCAAACGCCATTTACTAGCAAGGAAGTGTCGCATTTACATTCTGTTGAAGTGAATACGAGGTATACATAACACTCCACAATGAATACTATATCTTATCATGAAACATAGAAATGTGATGCGATATCGCGTTTTGAGAAGCATTAGAACCCTAATGACACGATACGTAGACATCTGCAAACGCTACTTCCTAGCAAGGAAGTGTCGCATTTACATCCATTTGAAGTATAGACGAGATATACATAACACTGCACAATGAATATTATATCTTATCATGAAACATTGAAATGAGATGCGATATGGCGATTTAAGAAGCATTAGAACTCTACTGCTTCGATACGTAGACATCTGCAAACGCTACTTCCTAGGAAGGAATTGTCGCATTTATATTCTTTTGAAAGGAATACAAGGTATACATGACACTTCGCAATGAATATTATATCTTATCATGAAACATAGAAATGAGATGCGATATGGCGATTTATGAAGCATTTGATGTCTATTACTTCGATACGTAGACATCTGCAAACGCTATTTCCTAGCAAGGAAGTGTCGCATTTACATCCATTTGAAGTATAGACTAGATATACATAACACTGCACAATGAGTATTATACCTTATCATGAAACATAGAAATGATATGCGATATGGCTATTTAAGAAGCATTAGAACTCTATTGCTTCGATACGCAGATATCTGAAAACGCTATTTCCTAGCAAGAAAGTGTCGCATTTACATCCACTTGAAGTATAGACGAGATATACATAACACTGCACAATGAGTATTATACCATATCATGAAACATAGAAATGAGATGCGATATCGCGAATTAGAAGGTTTTAGAACTCTATTGCTTCGATACGTAGACATCCGCAAACGCTATTTCCTAGCAAGAAAGTGTCGCATTTACATCCATTTGAAGTATAGACGAGATATACATAACACTGCACAATGAATATTATATCTTATCATGAAACATAGAGATGAGATGCGATATCGCGATTTAAGAAGCATTAGAACACTATTGCTTCGATACGTAGGCATCTGCAAACGCTACTTCCTAGCAAGGACGTGTCGCATTTACATTCTTTTGAAACGAATACGAGGTATACATAAGACTCCACAATGAATATTATATCTTATCATGAAACATAGAAGTGAGATGCGATATCGCGTTCTAAGAAGCATTAGGAATCTACTGCTACGATACGTAGACATCTGCAAACGCTATTTCCTAGCAAGGAAGTGTCGCGTTTACATTCTATTGAAGTGAATACGAAATATTCATAACACTGCACAATGATTATTATATCATATCGTGAAACATAAGAATGAGATGCGATATCGCGATTTAGGAAGCTTTGGAACTCTATTGCTTCGATACGTAGATATCTGCAAACACTATTTCCTAGCAAGGAACTGTCGCATTCACATTCTTTTGAAAGGAATACGAGGTATACATGACACTTAGCAATTAATATTATATCTTATCATGAAACATAGAAATGAGATGCGATATGGCGATCTAAGAAGCATTAGAACTCTATTGGTTCGATACGTAGACATCTGCAAACGCTACTTCCTAGCAGGGAAGTGTCGCATTTACATTCATTTTAAGTGAAATCGAGGTATACATGACACTTCGCAATGAATATTATATCTTATCACGGAACATAGGAGTGAGATGCGATATCGCGTTCTGAGAAGCATTAGAACCCTATTGCTACGATACGTAGACATCTGCAAACGCCATTTCCTAGCATGGACATGTCGCACTTACATTCCACTGAAGTGAATACGAGGTATACATAACATTACACAATGAATATTATATCTTATTACGAAATATAGAAATGAAATACGACATCTCGTTTTAAAAAGCATTAGTACTCTATTGCTGTGATACGTAGACATCTGCAAACGCTATGTCCTAGCAAGGAAGTGTCGCATTTACATACATTTTAAGTGTATGCGAGGTATACATGACCCATTGCAATGAATATTATATATTGTCATGAAACATAGAAATGAGATGCGATATCGCGATTTAAGAAGCATTAGAACTCTATTGCTTCGGTACGTAGACATCTGCAAACGCTATTTCCTAGCAAGGAAGTGTCGCATTTACATTCTTTTGAAACGAATACGAGGTATACATGAGACTCCACAATGAATATTATATCTTATCATGAAACATAGAAATGAGATGCGATATCGCGAATTAGAAGGTTTTAGAACTCTATTGCTTCGATACGTAGACATCTGCAAACGCTATTTCCTAGCAAGCAAGTGTCGCATTTACATCCATTTGAAGTATAGACGAGATATACATAACACTGGACAATGAATATTATATCTTATCATGAAACATATAAATGAGATGCGATATGGCTATTTAAGAAGCATTAGAACTCTATTGCTTCGATACGCAGATATCTCAAAACGCTATTTCCTAGCAAGGAAGTGTCGCATTTACATCCATTTGAAGTATAGACGAGATATACATAACACTGCACAATGAATATTATATCTTATCATGAAACATAGAGATGAGATGCGATATCGCGATTTAAGAAGCACTAGAACACTATTGGTTCGATACGTAGACATCTGCAAACTCTACTTCCTAGCAAGGAAGTGTCGCATTTACATTCTTTTGAAGGGAATACGAGGTATACGTGACACTTCGCAATGTATATTATATCTTATCATGAAACATAGAAATGAGATGCGATATGACGATTTAAGTAGCATTAGAAATCTATTGCTTCGATACGTAGACATCTGCAAACGCTACTTCCTAGCAAGAAAGTGTCGCATTTACATTCTTTTGAAACGAATACGAGGTATACATAACATTCCACAATGAATATTATATCTTATCATGAAACATAGAAATGAGATGCGATATCGCGTTTTGAGAAGCATTAGAACCCTAATGACACGATACGTAGACATCTGCAAACGCTATTTCCTAGCAAGGAAGAGCCGCATTTACATCCATTTGAAGTATAGACGAGATATACATAACACTGCACAATGAGTATTATATCTTATCATGAAACATAGAAATGTGATGTAATATGGCGATTTTAGAAGCATTAGAACACTATTTCTTCGATACGTAGACATCTGCAAACGCTACTTCCTGGCAAGGAAGTGTCGCATTTACATTCTTTTGAAAGGAATACAAGGTATACATGACACTTCGCAATGAATATTATATCTTATCATGAAACATAGAAATGAGATGCGATATGGCGATATATGAAGCATTTGATGTCTATTACTTCGATACGTAGACATCTGCAAACGCTATTTCCTAGCAAGGAAGTGTCGCATTTACATCCATTTGAAGTATAGACTAGATATACATAACACTGCACAATGAGTATTATACCTTATCATGAAACATAGAAATGATATGCGATATGGCTATTTAAGAAGCATTAGAACTCTATTGCTTCGATACGCAGATATCTGAAAACGCTATTTCCTAGCAAGGAAGTGTCGCATTTACATCCATTTGAAGTATAGACGAGATATACATAACACTGCACAATGAGTATTATACCATATCATGAAACATAGAAATGATATGCGATATGGCTATTTAAGAAGCATTAGAAATCTATTGCTTCGATACGCAGATATCTGAAAACGCTACTTCCTAGCAAGGAATTGTCGCATTTACATTCTTTTGAAAGAAATACGAGGTATACATAAGACTCCAAAATGAATATTATATCTTATCATGAAACATAGAAATGAGATGCGATATCGCGAATTAGAAGGTTTTAGAACTCTATTGCTTCGATACGTAGACATCTGCAAACGCTATTTCCTAGCAAGGAAGTGTGGCATTCATATTCTTTTGAAGTGAATACGAGGTATACATAACACTCCACAATGAATATTATATATTACCATGAAGCATAGTAATAAGTAGCGATATCGTGTTTTGAGAAGCATTAGAACTCTAATGCCACGATACGTACAACATCTGCAAACGCTATTTCCTAGCAAGCAAGTGTTGCATTTACATCCATTTGAAGTATAGACGAGATATACATAACACCGGACAATGAATATTATACATTATCATGAAACATAGATATGAGATGCGATATCGCGAATTAGAAAGCTTTAGAAATCTATTGCTTCGATACGCAGATATCTGAAAACGCTATTTCCTAGCAAGGAAGTGTCGCATTTACATCCATTTGAAGTATAGACGAGATATACATAACACGGCACAATGAATATTATATCTTATCATGAAACATTGAAATGAGATGCGATATGGCGATTTAAGAAGCACTAGAACTCTACTGCTTCGATACGTAGACATCTGCAAACGCCATTTACTAGCAAGGAAGTGTCGCATTTACATTCTGTTGAAGTGAATACGAGGTATACATAACACTCCACAATGAATACTATATCTTATCATGAAACATAGAAATGTGATGCGATATCGCGTTTTGAGAAGCATTAGAACCCTAATGACACGATACGTAGACATCTGCAAACGCTACTTCCTAGCAAGGAAGTGTCGCATTTACATCCATTTGAAGTATAGACGAGATATACATAACACTGCACAATGAATATTATATCTTATCATGAAACATTGAAATGAGATGCGATATGGCGATTTAAGAAGCATTAGAACTCTACTGCTTCGATACGTAGACATCTGCAAACGCTACTTCCTAGGAAGGAATTGTCGCATTTATATTCTTTTGAAAGGAATACAAGGTATACATGACACTTCGCAATGAATATTATATCTTATCATGAAACATAGAAATGAGATGCGATATGGCGATTTATGAAGCATTTGATGTCTATTACTTCGATACGTAGACATCTGCAAACGCTATTTCCTAGCAAGGAAGTGTCGCATTTACATCCATTTGAAGTATAGACTAGATATACATAACACTGCACAATGAGTATTATACCTTATCATGAAACATAGAAATGATATGCGATATGGCTATTTAAGAAGCATTAGAACTCTATTGCTTCGATACGCAGATATCTGAAAACGCTATTTCCTAGCAAGAAAGTGTCGCATTTACATCCACTTGAAGTATAGACGAGATATACATAACACTGCACAATGAGTATTATACCATATCATGAAACATAGAAATGAGATGCGATATCGCGAATTAGAAGGTTTTAGAACTCTATTGCTTCGATACGTAGACATCCGCAAACGCTATTTCCTAGCAAGAAAGTGTCGCATTTACATCCATTTGAAGTATAGACGAGATATACATAACACTGCACAATGAATATTATATCTTATCATGAAACATAGAGATGAGATGCGATATCGCGATTTAAGAAGCATTAGAACACTATTGCTTCGATACGTAGGCATCTGCAAACGCTACTTCCTAGCAAGGACGTGTCGCATTTACATTCTTTTGAAACGAATACGAGGTATACATAAGACTCCACAATGAATATTATATCTTATCATGAAACATAGAAGTGAGATGCGATATCGCGTTCTAAGAAGCATTAGGAATCTACTGCTACGATACGTAGACATCTGCAAACGCTATTTCCTAGCAAGGAAGTGTCGCGTTTACATTCTATTGAAGTGAATACGAAATATTCATAACACTGCACAATGATTATTATATCATATCGTGAAACATAAGAATGAGATGCGATATCGCGATTTAGGAAGCTTTGGAACTCTATTGCTTCGATACGTAGATATCTGCAAACACTATTTCCTAGCAAGGAACTGTCGCATTCACATTCTTTTGAAAGGAATACGAGGTATACATGACACTTAGCAATTAATATTATATCTTATCATGAAACATAGAAATGAGATGCGATATGGCGATCTAAGAAGCATTAGAACTCTATTGGTTCGATACGTAGACATCTGCAAACGCTACTTCCTAGCAGGGAAGTGTCGCATTTACATTCATTTTAAGTGAAATCGAGGTATACATGACACTTCGCAATGAATATTATATCTTATCACGGAACATAGGAGTGAGATGCGATATCGCGTTCTGAGAAGCATTAGAACCCTATTGCTACGATACGTAGACATCTGCAAACGCCATTTCCTAGCATGGACATGTCGCACTTACATTCCACTGAAGTGAATACGAGGTATACATAACATTACACAATGAATATTATATCTTATTACGAAATATAGAAATGAAATACGACATCTCGTTTTAAAAAGCATTAGTACTCTATTGCTGTGATACGTAGACATCTGCAAACGCTATGTCCTAGCAAGGAAGTGTCGCATTTACATACATTTTAAGTGTATGCGAGGTATACATGACCCATTGCAATGAATATTATATATTGTCATGAAACATAGAAATGAGATGCGATATCGCGATTTAAGAAGCATTAGAACTCTATTGCTTCGGTACGTAGACATCTGCAAACGCTATTTCCTAGCAAGGAAGTGTCGCATTTACATTCTTTTGAAACGAATACGAGGTATACATGAGACTCCACAATGAATATTATATCTTATCATGAAACATAGAAATGAGATGCGATATCGCGAATTAGAAGGTTTTAGAACTCTATTGCTTCGATACGTAGACATCTGCAAACGCTATTTCCTAGCAAGCAAGTGTCGCATTTACATCCATTTGAAGTATAGACGAGATATACATAACACTGGACAATGAATATTATATCTTATCATGAAACATATAAATGAGATGCGATATGGCTATTTAAGAAGCATTAGAACTCTATTGCTTCGATACGCAGATATCTCAAAACGCTATTTCCTAGCAAGGAAGTGTCGCATTTACATCCATTTGAAGTATAGACGAGATATACATAACACTGCACAATGAATATTATATCTTATCATGAAACATAGAGATGAGATGCGATATCGCGATTTAAGAAGCACTAGAACACTATTGGTTCGATACGTAGACATCTGCAAACTCTACTTCCTAGCAAGGAAGTGTCGCATTTACATTCTTTTGAAGGGAATACGAGGTATACGTGACACTTCGCAATGTATATTATATCTTATCATGAAACATAGAAATGAGATGCGATATGACGATTTAAGTAGCATTAGAAATCTATTGCTTCGATACGTAGACATCTGCAAACGCTACTTCCTAGCAAGAAAGTGTCGCATTTACATTCTTTTGAAACGAATACGAGGTATACATAACATTCCACAATGAATATTATATCTTATCATGAAACATAGAAATGAGATGCGATATCGCGTTTTGAGAAGCATTAGAACCCTAATGACACGATACGTAGACATCTGCAAACGCTATTTCCTAGCAAGGAAGAGCCGCATTTACATCCATTTGAAGTATAGACGAGATATACATAACACTGCACAATGAGTATTATATCTTATCATGAAACATAGAAATGTGATGTAATATGGCGATTTTAGAAGCATTAGAACACTATTTCTTCGATACGTAGACATCTGCAAACGCTACTTCCTGGCAAGGAAGTGTCGCATTTACATTCTTTTGAAAGGAATACAAGGTATACATGACACTTCGCAATGAATATTATATCTTATCATGAAACATAGAAATGAGATGCGATATGGCGATATATGAAGCATTTGATGTCTATTACTTCGATACGTAGACATCTGCAAACGCTATTTCCTAGCAAGGAAGTGTCGCATTTACATCCATTTGAAGTATAGACTAGATATACATAACACTGCACAATGAGTATTATACCTTATCATGAAACATAGAAATGATATGCGATATGGCTATTTAAGAAGCATTAGAACTCTATTGCTTCGATACGCAGATATCTGAAAACGCTATTTCCTAGCAAGGAAGTGTCGCATTTACATCCATTTGAAGTATAGACGAGATATACATAACACTGCACAATGAGTATTATACCATATCATGAAACATAGAAATGATATGCGATATGGCTATTTAAGAAGCATTAGAAATCTATTGCTTCGATACGCAGATATCTGAAAACGCTACTTCCTAGCAAGGAATTGTCGCATTTACATTCTTTTGAAAGGAATACGAGGTATACATAAGACTCCACAATGAATATTATATCTTATCATGAAACATAGAAATGAGATGCGATATCGCGAATTAGAAGGTTTTAGAACTCTATTGCTTCGATACGTAGACATCTGCAAACGCTATTTCCTAGCAAGGAAGTGTGGCATTCATATTCTTTTGAAGTGAATACGAGGTATACATAACACTCCACAATGAATATTATATATTACCATGAAGCATAGTAATAAGTAGCGATATCGTGTTTTGAGAAGCATTAGAACTCTAATGCCACGATACGTACAACATCTGCAAACGCTATTTCCTAGCAAGCAAGTGTTGCATTTACATCCATTTGAAGTATAGACGAGATATACATAACACTGGACAATGAATATTATACATTATCATGAAACATAGATATGAGATGCGATATCGCGAATTAGAAAGCTTTAGAAATCTATTGCTTCGATACGCAGATATCTGAAAACGCTATTTCCTAGCAAGGAAGTGTCGCATTTACATCCATTTGAAGTATAGACGAGATATACATAACACGGCACAATGAATATTATATCTTATCATGAAACATTGAAATGAGATGCGATATGGCGATTTAAGAAGCACTAGAACTCTACTGCTTCGATACGTAGACATCTGCAAACGCCATTTACTAGCAAGGAAGTGTCGCATTTACATTCTGTTGAAGTGAATACGAGGTATACATAACACTCCACAATGAATATTATATCTTATCATGAAACATAGAAATGTGATGCGATATCGCGTTTTGAGAAGCATTAGAACCCTAATGACACGATACGTAGACATCTGCAAACGCTACTTCCTAGCAAGGAAGTGTCGCATTTACATCCATTTGAAGTATAGACGAGATATACATAACACTGCACAATGAATATTATATCTTATCATGAAACATTGAAATGAGATGCGATATGGCGATTTAAGAAGCATTAGAACTCTACTGCTTCGATACGTAGACATCTGCAAACGCTACTTCCTAGGAAGGAATTGTCGCATTTATATTCTTTTGAAAGGAATACAAGGTATACATGACACTTCGCAATGAATATTATATCTTATCATGAAACATAGAAATGAGATGCGATATGGCGATTTATGAAGCATTTGATGTCTATTACTTCGATACGTAGACATCTGCAAACGCTATTTCCTAGCAAGGAAGTGTCGCATTTACATCCATTTGAAGTATAGACTAGATATACATAACACTGCACAATGAGTATTATACCTTATCATGAAACATAGAAATGATATGCGATATGGCTATTTAAGAAGCATTAGAACTCTATTGCTTCGATACGCAGATATCTGAAAACGCTATTTCCTAGCAAGGAAGTGTCGCATTTACATCCACTTGAAGTATAGACGAGATATACATAACACTGCACAATGAGTATTATACCATATCATGAAACATAGAAATGAGATGCGATATCGCGAATTAGAAGGTTTTAGAACTCTATTGCTTCGATACGTAGACATCCGCAAACGCTATTTCCTAGCAAGAAAGTGTCGCATTTACATCCATTTGAAGTATAGACGAGATATACATAACACTGCACAATGAGTATTATACCTTATCATGAAACATAGAAATGATATGCGATATGGCTATTTAAGAAGCATTAGAACTCTATTGCTTCGATACGAAGATATCTGAAAACGCTATTTCCTAGCAAGGAAGTGTCGCATTTACATCCATTTGAAGTATAGACGAGATATACATAACACGGCACAATGAATATTATATCTTATCATGAAACATTGAAATGAGATGCGATATGGCGATTTAAGAAGCATTAGAACTCTACTGCTTCGATACGTAGACATCTGCAAACGCTACTTCCTAGGAAGGAATTGTCGCATTTACATTCTTTTGAAAGGAATACAAGGTATACGTGACACTTCGCAATGTAAATTATATCTTATCATGAAACATAGAAATGAGATGCGATATGACGATTTAAGAAGCATTAGAAATCTATTGCTTCGATACGTAGACATCTGCAAACGCTACTTCCTAGCAAGAAAGTGTCGCATTTACATTCTTTTGAAACGAATACGAGGTATACATAACATTCCACAATGAATATTATATCTTATCATGAAACATAGAAATGAGATGCGATATCGCGTTTTGAGAAGCATTAGAACCCTAATGACACGATACGTAGACATCCGCAAACGCTATTTCCTAGCAAGGAAGTGTCGCATTTACATCCATTTGAAGTATAGACGAGATATACATAACACTGCACAATGAATATTATATCTTATCATGAAGCATAGTAATAAGTAGCGATATCGTGTTTTGAGAAGCATTAGAACTCTAATGCCACGATACGTACAACATCTGCAAACGCTATTTCCTAGCAAGGAAGTGTCGCATTTACATTCTTTTGAAGGGAATACGAGGTATACGTGACACTTCACAATGAATATTATATCTTATCATGAAACATAAAATTGAGATGCGATATGACGATTTAAGAAGCATTAGGACACTATTGCTTCGACACGTAGACATCTGCAAACACTATTTCCTAGCAAGGAACTGTCGCATTCACATTCGTTTGAATTGTATGCGAGGTATACATGAAACTTCGCAATGAATATTATATATTATCATGAAACATAGATATGAGATGCGATATCGCGAATTAGAAAGCTTTAGAAATCTATTGCTTCGATACGTAGACACCTGCAAACGCTATTTCCTAGCAAGGAAGTGTCGCATTTACATTCATTTTAAGTGTATGCGAGGTATACATGACCCTTCGCAATGATTATTATATATTGTCATGAAACATAGAAATGAGATGCGATATCGCGATTTAAGAATCATTAGAACACTATTGCTTCGATACGTAGGCATCTGCAAACGCTACTTCCTAGCAAGGACGTGTCGCATTTACATTCTTTTGAAACGAATACGAGGTATACATAAGACTCCACAATGAATATTATATCTTATCATGAAACATAGAAATGAGATGCGATATCGCGAATTAGAAGGTTTTAGAACTCTATTGCTTCGAGACGTAGACATCCGCAAACGCTATTTCCTAGCAAGGAAGTGTCGCATTTACATCCATTTGAAGTATAGACGAGATATACATAACACTGCACAATGAATATTACATCTTATCATGAAACATTGAAATGAGATGCGATATGGCGATTTAAGAAGCACTAGAACACTGCTGCTTCGATACGTAGACATCTGCAAACGCCATTTACTAGCAAGAAAGTGTCGCATTTACATTCTTTTGAAGTGAATACGAGGTATACATAACACTCCACAATGAATATTATATCTTATCATGAAACATAGAAATGAGATGCGATATCGCGTTTTGAGAAGCATTAGAACCCTAATGACACGATACGTAGACATCTGCAAACGCTATTTCCTAGCAAGGAAGTGTCGCATTTACATCCATTTGAAGTATAGACGAGATATACATAACACTGCACAATGAGTATTATACCTTATCATGAAACATAGAAATGATATGCGATATGGCTATTTAAGAAGCATTAGAACTCTATTGCTTCGATACGAAGATATCTGAAAACGCTATTTCCTAGCAAGGAGGTGTCGCATTTACATCCATTTGAAGTATAGACGAGATATACATAACACGGCACAATGAATATTATATCTTATCATGAAACATTGAAATGAGATGCGATATGGCGATTTAAGAAGCACTAGAACTCTACTGCTTCGATACGTAGACATCTGCAAACGCTACTTCCTAGGAAGGAATTGTCGCATTTACATTCTTTTGAAAGGAATTCAAGGTATACGTGACACTTCGCAATGTAAATTATATCTTATCATGAAACATAGAAATGAGATGCGATATCGCGTTTTGAGAAGCATTAGAACCCTAATGACACGATACGTAGACATCCGCAAACGCTATTTCCTAGCAAGGAAGTGTCGCATTTACATCCATTTGAAGTATAGACGAGATATACATAACACGGCACAATGAATATTATATCTTATCATGAAACATTGAAATGAGATGCGATATGGCGATTTAAGAAGCACAAGAACTCTACTGCTTCGATACGTAGACATCTGCAAACGCCATTTACTAGCAAGGAAGTGTCGCATTTACATTCTGTTGAAGTGAATACGAGGTATACATAACACTCCACAATGAATATTATATCTTATCATGAAACATAGAAATGTGATGCGATATCGCGTTTTGAGAAGCATTAGAACCCTAATGACACGATACGTAGACATCTGCAAACGCTACTTCCTAGCAAGGAAGTGTCGCATTTACATCCATTTGAAGTATAGACGAGATATACATAACACTGCACAATGAATATTATATCTTATCATGAAACATTGAAATGAGATGCGATATGGCGATTTAAGAAGCATTAGAACTCTACTGCTTCGATACGTAGACATCTGCAAACGCTACTTCCTAGGAAGGAATTGTCGCATTTATATTCTTTTGAAAGGAATACAAGGTATACATGACACTTCGCAATGAATATTATATCTTATCATGAAACATAGAAATGAGATGCGATATGGCGATTTATGAAGCATTTGATGTCTATTACTTCGATACGTAGACATCTGCAAACGCTATTTCCTAGCAAGGAAGTGTCGCATTTACATCCATTTGAAGTATAGACTAGATATACATAACACTGCACAATGAGTATTATACCTTATCATGAAACATTGAAATGAGATGCGATATGGCGATTTAAGAAGCATTAGAACTCTACTGCTTCGATACGTAGACATCTGCAAACGCTACTTCCTAGGAAGGAATTGTCGCATTTACATTCTTTTGAAAGGAATACAAGGTATACGTGACACTTCGCAATGTAAATTATATCTTATCATGAAACATAGAAATGAGATGCGATATGACGATTTAAGAAGCATTAGAAATCTATTGCTTCGATACGTAGACATCTGCAAACGCTACTTCCTAGCAAGAAAGTGTCGCATTTACATTCTTTTGAAACGAATACGAGGTATACATAACATTCCACAATGAATATTATATCTTATCATGAAACATAGAAATGAGATGCGATATCGCGTTTTGAGAAGCATTAGAACCCTAATGACACGATACGTAGACATCCGCAAACGCTATTTCCTAGCAAGGAAGTGTCGCATTTACATCCATTTGAAGTATAGACGAGATATACATAACACTGCACAATGAATATTATATCTTATCATGAAGCATAGTAATAAGTAGCGATATCGTGTTTTGAGAAGCATTAGAACTCTAATGCCACGATACGTACAACATCTGCAAACGCTATTTCCTAGCAAGGAAGTGTCGCATTTACATTCTTTTGAAGGGAATACGAGGTATACGTGACACTTCACAATGAATATTATATCTTATCATGAAACATAAAATTGAGATGCGATATGACGATTTAAGAAGCATTAGAACACTATTGCTTCGACACGTAGACATCTGCAAACACTATTTCCTAGCAAGGAACTGTCGCATTCACATTCGTTTGAATTGTATGCGAGGTATACATGAAACTTCGCAATGAATATTATATATTATCATGAAACATAGATATGAGATGCGATATCGCGAATTAGAAAGCTTTAGAAATCTATTGCTTCGATACGTAGACACCTGCAAACGCTATTTCCTAGCAAGGAAGTGTCGCATTTACATTCATTTTAAGTGTATGCGAGGTATACATGACCCTTCGCAATGATTATTATATATTGTCATGAAACATAGAAATGAGATGCGATATCGCGATTTAAGAATCATTAGAACACTATTGCTTCGATACGTAGGCATCTGCAAACGCTACTTCCTAGCAAGGACGTGTCGCATTTACATTCTTTTGAAACGAATACGAGGTATACATAAGACTCCACAATGAATATTATATCTTATCATGAAACATAGAAATGAGATGCGATATCGCGAATTAGAAGGTTTTAGAACTCTATTGCTTCGAGACGTAGACATCCGCAAACGCTATTTCCTAGCAAGGAAGTGTCGCATTTACATCCATTTGAAGTATAGACGAGATATACATAACACTGCACAATGAATATTACATCTTATCATGAAACATTGAAATGAGATGCGATATGGCGATTTAAGAAGCACTAGAACACTGCTGCTTCGATACGTAGACATCTGCAAACGCCATTTACTAGCAAGAAAGTGTCGCATTTACATTCTTTTGAAGTGAATACGAGGTATACATAACACTCCACAATGAATATTATATCTTATCATGAAACATAGAAATGAGATGCGATATCGCGTTTTGAGAAGCATTAGAACCCTAATGACACGATACGTAGACATCCGCAAACGCTATTTCCTAGCAAGGAAGTGTCGCATTTACATCCATTTGAAGTATAGACGAGATATACATAACACTGCACAATGAATATTATATCTTATCATGAAGCATAGTAATAAGTAGCGATATCGTGTTTTGAGAAGCATTAGAACTCTAATGCCACGATACGTACAACATCTGCAAACGCTATTTCCTAGCAAGGAAGTGTCGCATTTACATTCTTTTGAAGGGAATACGAGGTATACGTGACACTTCACAATGAATATTATATCTTATCATGAAACATAAAATTGAGATGCGATATGACGATTTAAGAAGCATTAGAACACTATTGCTTCGACACGTAGGCATCTGCAAACACTATTTCCTAGGAAGGAACTGTCGCATTCACGTTCGTTTGAATTGTATGCGAGGTATACATGAAACTTCGCAATGAATATTATATATTATCATGAAACATAGATATGAGCTGCGATATCGCGAATTAGAAAGCTTTAGAAATCTATTGCTTCGATACGTAGACACCTGCAAACGCTATTTCCTAGCAAGGAAGTGTCGCATTTACATTCATTTTAAGTGTATGCGAGGTATACATGACCCTTCGCAATGATTATTATATATTGTCATGAAACATAGAAATGAGATGCGATATCGCGATTTAAGAATCATTAGAACACTATTGCATCGATACGTAGGCATCTGCAAACGCTACTTCCTGGCAAGGACGTGTCGCATTTACATTCTTTTGAAACGAATACGAGGTATACATAAGACTCCACAATGAATATTATATCTTATCATGAAACATAGAAATGAGATGCGATATCGCGAATTAGAAGGTTTTAGAACTCTATTGCTTCGAGACATAGACATCCGCAAACGCTATTTCCTAGCAAGGAAGTGTCGCATTTACATCCATTTGAAGTATAGACGAGATATACATAACACTGCACAATGAATATTATATCTTATCATGAAGCATAGTAATAAGTAGCGATATCGTGTTTTGAGAAGCATTAGAAATCTAATGCCACGATACGTACAACATCTGCAAACGCTATTTCCTAGCAAGGAAGTGTCGCATTTACATCCATTTGAAGTATAGACGAGATATACATAACACTGGACAATGAATATTATATCCTATCATGAAACATATAAATGAGATGCGATATGGCTATTTAAGAAGCATTAGAACTCTATTGCTTCGATACGCAGATATTTGAAAACGCTATTTCCTAGCAAGGAAGTGTCGCATTTACATCCATTTGAAGTATAGACGAGATATACATAACACTGCACAATGAGTATTATACCATATCATGAAACATAGAAATGATATGCGATATGGCTATTTAAGAAGCATTAGAACTCTATTGCTTCGATACGCAGATATCTGAAAACGCTATTTCCTAGCAAGGAAGTGTCGCATTTACATCCATTTGAAGTATAGACGAGATATACATAACACGGCACAATGAATATTATATCTTATCATGAAACACTGAAATGAGATGCGATATGGCGATTTAAGGAGCACTAGAACTCTACTGCTTCGATACGTAGATATCTGCAAACGCCATTTACTAGCATGGAAGTGTCGCATTTACATTCTTTTGAAGTGAATACGAGCTATACATAACACTCCACAATGAATATTATATCTTATCATGAAACATAGAAATGTGATGCGATATCGCGTTTTGAGAAGCATTAGAACCCTAATGACACGATACGTAGACATCTGCAAACGCTATTTCCTAGCAAGGAAGTGTCGCATTTACATCCATTTGAAGTATAGACGAGACATACATAACACTGCACAATGAGTATTATATCTTATCACGAAGCATAGTAATAAGTAGCGATATCGTGTTTTGAGAAGCATTAGAAATCTAATGCCACGATACGTACAACATCTGCAAACGCTATTTCCTAGCAAGGAAGTGTCGCATTTACATCCATTTGAAGTATAGACGAGATATACATAACACTGGACAATGAATATTATATCTTATCATGAAACATATAAATGAGATGCGATATGGCTATTTAAGAAGCATTAGAACTCTATTGCTTCGATACGCAGATATCTGAAAACGCTATTTCCTAGCAAGGAAGTGTCGCATTTACATCCATTTGAAGTATAGACGAGATATACATAACACTGCACAATGAATATTACATCTTATCATCAAACATTGAAATGAGATGCGATATGGCGATTTAAGAAGCACAAGAACTCTACTGCTTCGATACGTAGACATCTGCAAACGCCATTTACTAGCAAGAAAGTGTCGCATTTACATTCTTTTGAAGTGAATACGAGGTATACATAACACTCCACAATGAATATTATATCTTATCATGAAACATAGAAATCTGATATAATATGGCGATTTAAGAAGCATTAGAACACTATTTCTTCGATACGTAGACATCTGCAAACGCTACTTCCTAGCAAGGAAGTGTCGCATTTACATTCTTTTGAAAGGAATACAAGGTATACATGACACTTCGCAATTAATATTATATCTTATCATGAAACATAGAAATGAGATGCGATATGGCGAATTATGAAGCATTTGATGTCTATTACTTCGATACGTAGACATCTGCAAACGCTATTTCCTAGCAAGAAATTGAAGCATTTACATCCATTTGAAGTATAGACGAGATATACATAACACTGCACAATGAATATTATATCTTATCATGAAACATATAAATGAGATGCGATATGGCTATTTAAGAAGCATTAGAACTCTATTGCTTCGATACGCAGATATCTGAAAACGCTATTTCCTAGCAAGGAAGTGTCGCATTTACATCCATTTGAAGTATAGACGAGATATACATAACACTGCACAATGAATATTACATCTTATCATCAAACATTGAAATGAGATGCGATATGGCGATTTAAGAAGCACTAGAACTCTACTGCTTCGATACGTAGACATCTGCAAACGCCATTTACTAGCAAGAAAGTGTCGCATTTACATTCTTTTGAAGTGAATACGAGGTATACATAACACTCCACAATGAATATTATATCTTATCATGAAACATAGAAATCTGATGTAATATGGCGATTTAAGAAGCATTAGAACACTATTTCTTCGATACGTACACATCTGCAAACGCTACTTCCTAGCAAGGAAGTGTCGCATTTACATTCTTTCGAAAGGAATACAAGGTATACATGACACTTCGCAATGAATATTATATCTTATCATGAAACATAGAAATGAGATGCGATATGGCGAATTATGAAGCATTTGATGTCTATTACTTCGATACGTAGACATCTGCAAACGCTATTTCCTAGCAAGAAATTGAAGCATTTACATCCATTTGAAGTATAGACGAGATATACATAACACTGCACAATGAATATTATATCTAATCATGAAACATAGAAATGAGATGCAATATGACGATTTATGAAGCATTAGATGTCTATTGCTTCGATACGTAGACATCTGCAAACTCTATTTCCTAGCAAGGAAGTGTCGCATTTACATTCATTTGAAGTGTATGCGAGGTATACATGACACTTCGCAGTGAATATTATATATTGTCATGATACATAGAAATGAGAAGCGATATGGCGATTTAAGAAGCATTAGATCCGTATTGCTTCGATACGTAGACATCTGCAAACGCTAGTTCCTAGCAAGGAAGTGTCGCATTTACATTCCTTTGAAAGGAATACGAGGTATACATGACACTTCGCAATGGATATTATATCTTATCATGAAACATAGAGATGAGATGCGATATCGCGATTTAAGAAGAATTAGAACACTATTGCTTCGATACGTAGACATCTGCAAACGCTACTTCCTAGCAAGGAAGTGTCGCATTTACATCCATTTGAAGTATAGACGAGATATACATAACACTGCACAATGAATATTATATCTTATCATGAAGCATAGAAATGAGGTGCGATATGGCGATTTAAGAAGCATTAGAACTCTAATCCCATGATTCGTAGACATCTGCAAACGCTATTTCCTAGCAAGGAAGTGTCGCATTTACATCCATTTGAAGTATAGACGAGATATACATAACACTGCACAATGAATATTACATCTTATCATGAGACATAGAAATGAGATGCGATATGGCGATTTAAGAAGCATTAGAACTCTACTGCTTCGATACGTAGACATCGGCAAACGCTATTTCCCAGCAGGGAAGTGTCGCATTTACATTCTTCTAAAGTGAATACGAGGTATACATAACACTCCACAATGTATATTATATCTTATCATGAAACATAGAGATGAGATGCGATATGGTGATTTATGAAGCATTTGATGTCTATTACTTCGATACGTAGACATCTGCAAACGCTATTTCCTAGCAAGAAATCGTAGCATTTACATCCATTTGAAGTATAGGCGAGATATACATAACACTGCACAATGAATATTATATCTTATCATGAAACATAGAGATGAGATGCGATATCGCGATTTAAGAAGCATTAGAAATCTATTGCTTCGATAAGTAGACATCTGCAAACGCTATTTCCAAGCAAGGAAGTGTCGCATTTACATTCTTTTAAAGTGAATACGAGGTAGTCATAACACTGCACAATGAATATTACATCTTATCATGAAACATAGAAATGAGATGCGATATGGCGATTTAAGAAGCATTAGAACTCTACTGCTTCGATACGTAGACATCGGCAAACGCTATTTCCCAGCAGGGAAGTATCGCATTTACATTCTTCTAAAGTGAATACGAGGTATACATAACGCTCCACAATGTATATTATATCTTATCATGAAACATAGAGATGAGATGCGATATGGCGATTTATGAAGCATTTGATGTCTATTACTTCGATACGTAGACATCTGCAAACGCTATTTCCTAGCAAGAAATCGTAGCATTTACATCCATTTGAAGTATAGGCGAGATATACATAACACTGCACAATGAATATTATATCTTATCATGAAACATAGAGATGAGATGCGATATCGCGATTTAAGAAGCATTAGAAATCTATTGCTTCGATATGTAGACATCTGCAAACGCTATTTCCTAGCAAGGAAGTGTCACATTTACATACATTTTAAGTGTATGCGAGGTATACATGACCCATCGCAATGAATATTATATATTGTCATGAAACATAGAAATGAGATGCGATATCGCGATTTAAGAAGCATTAGAACACTATTGGTTCGATACGTAGACATCTGCAAACGCTACTTCCTAACAAGGGAGTGTCGCATTTACATTCTTTTGAAAGGAATACGAGGTATACATGACACTTCACAATGAATATTATATCTTATCATGAAACATAGAATTGAGATGCGATATGACGATTTAAGAAGCATTAGAACACTATTGCTTCGACACGTAGACATCTGCAAACACTATTTCCTAGCAAGGAACTGTCGCATTCACATTCGTTTGAATTGTATGCGAGGTATACATGAAACTTCGCAATGAATATTATATATTATCTTGAAACATAGATATGAGATGCGATATCGCGAATTAGCAAGCTTTAGAAATCTATTGCTTCGATACGTAGACATCTGCAAACGCTATTTCCTAGGAAGGAAGTGTCGCATTTAAATTCATTTTAAGTGTATGCGAGGTATACATGACCCTTCGCAATGAATATTATATATTGTCATGAAACATAGAAATGAGATGCGATATCGCTATTTAAGAATCATTAGAACACTATTGCTTCGATACGTATGCATCTGCAAACGCTACTTCCTAGCAAGGAAGAGTCGCATTTACATTCTTTTGAGGCGAATACGAGGTATACATAACACTGCACAATAAATATTATATCTAATCATGAAACATAGAAATGAGATGCAATATGACGATTTATGAAGCATTAGATGTCTATTGCTTCGATACGTAGACATCTGCAAACTCTATTTCCTAGCAAGGAAGTGTCGCATTTACATTCATTTGAAGTGTATGCGAGGTATACATGACACTTCGCAGTGAATATTATATATTGTCATGATACATAGAAATGAGAAGCGATATGGCGATTTAAGAAGCATTAGATCCGTATTGCTTCGATACGTAGACATCTGCAAACGCTACTTCCTAGCAAGGAAGTGTCGCATTTACATTCCTTTGAAAGGAACACGAGGTATACATGACACTTCGCAATGGATATTATATCTTATCATGAAACATAGAGATGTGATGTGATATCGCGATTTAAGAAGAATTAGAACACTATTGCTTCGATACGTAGACATCTGCAAACGCTATTTCCTTGCAAGGAAGTGTCGCATTTACATTCATTTGAAGTGTAGACGAGGAATACATGACACTTCGCAAATCATATTATATCCTACCATGAAACATAGAAATGAGATGCGATATCGCGTTTTAAGAAGCATTAGAACTCTATTGCTACGATACGTAGACATCTGCAATCGCTATTTCCGTGCAACGAAGTGTCGCATTTACTTTCATTTGAATCGTAGACGAGGAATGCATAACACTTCGCAATGAATATTATATCCTATCTTGAAACATAGATATGAGATGCGATATCGCGTTTTAAGAATCATATGAACACTATTGTTACGATACGTAGACATCTCCAAACGCTATTTCCTTGCAAGGAAGTGTCGCATTTACGTTCATTTGAATCGTAGACGAGGAATGCATAACACTTCGCAATGAATATTATATCTTATCATGAAACATAGATATGAGATGCAATATCTCGTTTTAAGAAGCATTTGAACTCTATTGCTACGATACGTAGACATCTGCAAACGCTATTTCCTTGCAGGGAAGTGTCGCATATACATTCATTTGAAGTGTAGACGAGGAATACATGACACTTCGCAAATCATATTATATCTTACCATGAAACGTAGAAATGAGATGCGATATCGCGTTTTAAGAATCATAAGTACTCTATTGCTACGATACGTAGACATCTGCAAACGCTATTTCCTTGCAAGGAAGTGTCGCATTTACATTCATTTGAAGTGTAGACGAGGAATACATGACACTTCGCAAATCATATTATATCTTACCATGAAACATTGAAATGAGATGCGATATCGCGTTTTAAGAATCATAAGAACTCTATTGCTACGATACGTAGACATCTGCAAATGCTATTTCCTTGCAAGGAAGTGTCGCATTCATATTCATTTGAAGTGTAGACGAGGAATACATAACACTTCGCAAATCATATTATATCTTACCATGAAACATTGAAATGAGATGCGATATCGCGTTCTAAGAATAATAAGAACTCTACTGTTACGATACGTAGACATCTGCAAACGCTATTTCCTTGCAAGGAAGTGACGCATTTACTTTCATTTGAATCGTAGACGAGGAATGCATAACACATCGCAATGAACATTATATCTTATCATGACACATAGATATGAGATGCAATATCTCATTTTAAGAAGCATTTGAACTCTATTGCTTCGATACGTAGACATCTGCAAACGCTATTTCCTTGCAGGGAAGTGTCGCATTTATATTCATTTGAAGTGTAGACGAGGAATACATGACACTTCGCAAATCATATTATATCTTACCATGAAACGTAGAAATGAGATGCGATATCGCGTTTTAAGAATCATAAGAACTCTATTGCTACGATACGTAGACATCTGCAAACGCTATTTCCTTGCAAGGAAGTGTCGCATTTACATTCATTTGAATCGTAGACGAGAAATGCATAACACTTCGCTTTGAATATTATATCTTATCATGAAACATAGATATGAGATACAATATCTCCTTTTAAGAAGCATTTGAACTCTATTGCTTCGATACGTAGACATCTGCAAACGCTATTTCCTTCCAAGGAAGTGTCGCATTTACATTCATTTGAATCGTAGTCGAGGAATGCATAACACTTCGCAATGAATATTATATCTTATCATGAAACATAGATACGAGATGCAATATGTCGCTTTAAGAAGCATTTGAACTCTATTGCCTCGATACGTAGACATCTGCAAACGCTATTTCCTTGCAAGGAAGTGTCGCATTTACATTCATTTGAAGTGTAGACGAGGAATACATGACACTTCGCAAATCATATTATATCTTTCCATGAAACATAGAAATGAGATGCGATATCGCGTTTTATGAAGCATTAGAACTCTATCGCTACGATACCTAGACATCTCCAGACACTATTTCCTAGCAAGGAAGTGTCGCATTTACATTCATTTGAATCGTAGACGAGGAATGCATAACACTTTGCAATGAATATTATATCTTATCATGAATCATAGATATGGGATGCAATATCTCGTTTTAAGAAGCATTTGAACGCTATTGCTTCGATACGTAGACAACTGCAAACGCTACTTCCTTGCAAGGAAGTGTCGCATTTACATTCATTTGAAGTGTAGACTAGGAATACATAACACTTCGCAAATCATATTATATCTTACCATGAAACATAGAAATGAGATTCGATATCGCTTTTGAAGAAGCATTAGATCTCTATTGCTTCGATACGTAGACATCTGCAAACGCTATTTCCTTGCAGGGAAGTGTCGCATTTATATTCATTTGAAGTGTAGACGAGGAATACATGACACTTCGCAAATCATATCATATCTTACCATGAAACGTAGAAATGAGATGCGATATCGCGTTTTAAGAATCATAAGAACTCTATTGCTACGATACGTAGACATCTGCAAACGCTATTTCCTTGCAAGGAAGTGTCGCATTTACATTCATTTGAATCGTAGACGAGAAATGCATAACACTTCGCTTTGAATATTATATCTTATCATGAAACATAGATATGAGATACAATATCTCCTTTTAAGAAGCATTTGAACTCTATTGCTTCGATACGTAGACATCTGCAAACGCTATTTCCTTCCAAGGAAGTGTCGCATTTACATTCATTTGAATCGTAGTCGAGGAATGCATAACAATTCGCAATGAATATTATATCTTATCATGAAACATAGATACGAGATGCAATATGTCGTTTTAAGAAGCACTTGAACTCTATTGCCTCGATACGTAGACATCTGCAAACGCTATTTCCTTGCAAGGAAGTGTCGCATTTACATTCATTTGAAGTGTAGACGAGGAATACATGACACTTCGCAAATCATATTATATCTTTCCATGAAACATAGAAATGAGATGCGATATCGCGTTTTATGAAGCATTAGAACTCTATCGCTACGATACCTAGACATCTCCAGACACTATTTCCTAGCAAGGAAGTGTCGCATTTACATTCATTTGAATCGTAGACGAGGAATGCATAACACTTCGCAAATCATATTATATCCTACCAAAAAACATAGAAGTGAGATGCGATATCGCGTTTTAAGAAGCATTAGAACTCTATCGCTACGATACCTAGACATCTCCAGACACTATTTCCTAGCAAGGAAGTGTCGCATTTACATTCATTTGAAGTGTAGACGAGGAATACATAACACTTTGCAAATCATATTATATCTTACGATGAAACATAGAAATGAGATGCGATATCGCGTTTTAAGAATCATAAGAACTCTATTGCTACGATACGTAGACAGCTGCAAATGCTCTTTCCTTGCAAGGAAGTGTAGCATTAACATTCATATGAAGTGTAGACGAGGAATACATAACACTTCGCAAATAATATTATATCTTACCATGAAACATAGAAATGAGATGCGATATCGCGTTTTAAGAAGCATTAGAACTCTATCGCTACGATACCTAGACATCTCCAGACACTATTTCCTAGCAAGGAAGTGTCGCATTTACATTCATTTGAAGTGTAGACGAGGAATACATAACACTTCGCAAATCATATTATATCCTACCAAAAAACAAAGAAATGAGATGCGATATCGCGTTTTAAGAATCATAAGAACTCTATTGCTACGATACGTAGACATCTGCAAGCGCTATTTCCTAGCGAGGAAGTGTCGCATTTACACTCATTTGAATCGTATACGAGAAATGCATAACACTTCGCAATGAATATTATATCTTATCATGAAACATAGAAATGAGATGCAATATCTCGTTTTGAGAAGCATTTCAACTCTATTGCTTCGGTACGTAGACATCTGCAAACGCTATTTCCTTGCAAGGAAGTGTCGCATTCACATTCATTTGAAGTGTAGACGAGGAATACATAACACTTCGCAAATCAAATTATATCTTATCATGAAACATAGATATGAGATGCGATATCGCGTTTTATGAAGCATTAGAACTCTACCGCTACGATACCTAGACATCTCCAGACACTATTTCTTAGCAAGGAAGTGTCGCATTTACATTCATTTGAAGTGTAGACGACGAATACATAACACTTCGCAAATCATATTATATCTTACCATGAAACATAGAAATGAGATGCGATATCAAGTTTCAAGAATCATAAGAACCCAATTGCTACGATACGTAGACATCTGCAATCGCTATTTCCTTGCAAGGAAGTGTCGCATTTACATTCATTTGAAGTGTAGACGAGGAATACATAACACTTCGCAAATCATATTATATCTTACCATGAAACATGGAAATGAGATGCGATATCGCGTTTTAAGAAGCATTAGAACTCTACTGCTACGATAGGTAGACATCTGCAAACGCTGTTTCCTTGCAAGGAAGAGTCACATTTACATTCATTTGAAGTGTAGAAGAGGAATACATGACACTTCGCAAATCATATTATATCTTACCATGAAAGATAGAAATGAGACGCGATATCGCGTTTTAAGAAGCATTAGAAAGCTAATGCTACGATACGTAGACATCTGTAATCGCTATTTCCTTGCAAGGAATTGTCGCATTTACTTTCATTTGAATCGCAGACGAGGAATGCATAACACTTCGCAATGAATATTATATCTTATCATGAAACATAGAAATGAGATGCAATATCTCGTTTTAAGAAGCATTTGAACACTATTGCTACGATACCTAGACATCTGCAAACACTATTTCCTTGCAAGGAAGTGTCGCATTTACATTCATTTGAATCGTAGACGAGGAATACATAACACTTCGCAAATCAAATTATATCTTATCATGAAACATAGATATGAGATGCGATATCGCGTTTTATGAAGCATTAGAACTCTACCGCTACGATACCTAGACATCTCCAGACACTATTTCCTAGCAAGGAAGTGTCGCATTTACATTCATTTGAAGTGTAGACGAGGAATACATAACACTTCGCAAATCATATTATATCTTACCATGAAACATAGAAATGAGATGCGATATCAAGTTTCAAGAATCATAAGAACCCAATTGCTACGATACGTAGACATCTGCAATCGCTATTTCCTTGCAAGGAAGTGTCGCATTTACATTCATTTGAAGTGTAGACGAGGAATACATAACACTTCGCAAATCATATTATATCTTACCATGAAACATGGAAATGAGATGCGATATCGCGTTTTAAGAAGCATTAGAACTCTACTGCTACGATAGGTAGACATCTGCAAACGCTGTTTCCTTGCAAGGAAGAGTCACATTTACATTCATTTGAAGTGTAGAAGAGGAATACATGACACTTCGCAAATCATATTATATCTTACCATGAAAGATAGAAATGAGACGCGATATCGCGTTTTAAG
Organism: Xylocopa sonorina; assembly: GCF_050948175.1. NCBI lineage: Eukaryota > Metazoa > Arthropoda > Insecta > Hymenoptera > Apidae > Xylocopa > Xylocopa sonorina. Next base: position 131,546 of record NW_027490146.1, read on the forward strand.
AAGCATTAGAAAGCTAATGCTACGATACGTAGACATCTGTAATCGCTATTTCCTTGCAAGGAATTGTCGCATTTACTTTCATTTGAATCGCAGACGAGGAATGCATAACACTTCGCAATGAATATTATATCTTATCATGAAACATAGAAATGAGATGCAATATCTCGTTTTAAGAAGCATTTGAACACTATTGCTACGATACCTAGACATCTGCAAACACTATTTCCTTGCAAGGAAGTGTCGCATTTACATTCATTTGAATCGTAGGCGAGGAATGCGTAACACTTCGCAATGAATATTATATCTTACCATGAAACATAGAAATGAGATCCGATATCGAGTTTTAAGAAGCATTAGAAATCTATTGCTACGATACGTAGACATCTGCAAACGCTATTTCCTTGCAAGGAAGTGTCGCATTTACATTCATTTGAAGTGTAGACGAGGAATACATGACACTTCGCAAATCATATTATATCTTTCCATGAAACATAGAAACGAGATGCGATATCGCGTTCTATGAAGCATTAGAACTCTATCGCTACGATACCTAGACATCTCCAGACACTATTTCCTAGCAAGGAAGTGTCGCATTTACATTCATTTGAAGTGTAGACGAGGAATACATAACACTTCGCAAATCATATTATATCTTACCATGAAACATAGAAATGAGATGCGATATCAAGTTTTAAGAATCATAAGAACTCTATTGCTACGATAGGTAGACATCTGCAAACGCTATTTCCTTGCAAGGAAGTGTCGCATTTACATTCATCTGAAGTGTAGACGAGGAATACATAACACTCCGCAAATCATATTATATCTTACAATGAAACATAGAAATGAGATGCGATATCGCGTTTTAAGAAGCATTAGAACTCTATCGCTACGATACCTAGACATCTGCGGACGCTATTTCCAGGCAAGGAAGTGTCGCATTTACATTCATTTGAATCGTAGACGAGGAATGCATAACACTTTGCAATGAATATTATATCTTATCATGAAACATAGATATGGGATGCAACATCTCGTTTTAAGAAGCATTTGAACTCTATTGCTTCGATACGTAGACATCTGCAAACGCTATTTCCTTGCAAGGAAGTGTCGCATTTACATTCATTTGAAGTGTAGACGAGCAATACATAACACTTCGCAAATCATATTATATCTTACCATGAAACATAGAAATGAGATTCGATATCGCGTTTTAAGAATCATAAGAACTCTATTGCTACTATACGTAGACATCTGCAAACGCTATTTCCTTGCAAGGAAGTGTCGCATTTACATTCATTTGAATCGTAGACGAGGAATGCATAACAATTCGCAATGAATATTATATCTTATCATGAAACATAGATATGAGATGCAATATCTCGTTTTAAGAAGCATTTGAACTCTATTGCTACGATACCTAGACATCTGGAGACGCTATTTCCTTGCAAGGAAGTGTCGCATTTACATTCATATGAAGTGTAGACGAGGAATACATAACACTTCGCAAATCATATTATATCCTACCATAAAACATAGAAGTGAGATGCGATATCGCGTTTTAAGAATCATAAGAACTCTATTGCTGCGATACGTAGACATCTGCAAACGCTATTTCCTAGCGAGGAAGTGTCGCATTTACATTCATTTGAAGTGTAGACGAGGAATACATAACACTTCGCAAATCATATTATATCTTACCATGAAACATAGAAATGAGATGCGATATCGCGTTTTAAGAGTCATAAGAACTCTACTGCTACGATACGTAAACAACTGCAAACGCTATTTCCTTGCAAGGAAGTGTCGCATTCACATTCATTTGAATCGTATACGAGGAATGCATAACACTTCGCAATGAATATTATATCTTATCATGAAACATAGTTATGAGATGCAATATCTCGTTTTAAGAAGCATTTGAACTCTATTGCTACGATACCTAGACATCTGCAGACGCGGTTTCCTAGCAAGGAAGTGTCGCATTTACATTCATTTGAATCGTAGACGAGGAATGCATAACACTTCGCAATGAATATTATATCTTACCATGAAACATAGAAATGAGATGCGATATCAAGTTTTAAGAATCATAAGAACTCTATTGCTACGATAGGTAGACATCTGCAAACGCTATTTCCTTGCAAGGAAGTGTCGCATTTACATTCATCTGAAGTGTAGACGAGGAATACATAACACTCCGCAAATCATATTATATCTTACAATGAAACATAGAAATGAGATGCGATATCGCGTTTTAAGAAGCATTAGAACTCTATCGCTACGATACCTAGACATCTGCGGACGCTATTTCCAGGCAAGGAAGTGTCGCATTTACATTCATTTGAATCGTAGACGAGGAATGCATAACACTTTGCAATGAATATTATATCTTATCATGAAACATAGATATGGGATGCAACATCTCGTTTTAAGAAGCATTTGAACTCTATTGCTTCGATACGTAGACATCTGCAAACGCTATTTCCTTGCAAGGAAGTGTCGCATTTACATTCATTTGAAGTGTAGACGAGCAATACATAACACTTCGCAAATCATATTATATCTTACCATGAAACATAGAAATGAGATTCGATATCGCGTTTTAAGAATCATAAGAACTCTATTGCTACTATACGTAGACATCTGCAAACGCTATTTCCTTGCAAGGAAGTGTCGCATTTACATTCATTTGAATCGTAGACGAGGAATGCATAACAATTCGCAATGAATATTATATCTTATCATGAAACATAGATATGAGATGCAATATCTCGTTTTAAGAAGCATTTGAACTCTATTGCTACGATACCTAGACATCTGGAGACGCTATTTCCTTGCAAGGAAGTGTCGCATTTACATTCATATGAAGTGTAGACGAGGAATACATAACACTTCGCAAATCATATTATATCCTACCATAAAACATAGAAGTGAGATGCGATATCGCGTTTTAAGAATCATAAGAACTCTATTGCTGCGATACGTAGACATCTGCAAACGCTATTTCCTAGCGAGGAAGTGTCGCATTTACATTCATTTGAAGTGTAGACGAGGAATACATAACACTTCGCAAATCATATTATATCTTACCATGAAACATAGAAATGAGATGCGATATCGCGTTTTAAGAGTCATAAGAACTCTACTGCTACGATACGTAAACAACTGCAAACGCTATTTCCTTGCAAGGAAGTGTCGCATTCACATTCATTTGAATCGTATACGAGGAATGCATAACACTTCGCAATGAATATTATATCTTATCATGAAACATAGTTATGAGATGCAATATCTCGTTTTAAGAAGCATTTGAACTCTATTGCTACGATACCTAGACATCTGCAGACGCGGTTTCCTAGCAAGGAAGTGTCGCATTTACATTCATTTGAATCGTAGACGAGGAATGCATAACACTTCGCAATGAATATTATATCTTACCATGAAACATAAAAATGAGATCCGATATCGAGTTTTAACAATCATAAGAACTCTATTGCTACGATACGTAGACATCTGCAAACGCTATTTCCTTGCAAGGAAGTGTCGCATTTACACTCATTTGAATCGTATACGAGAAATGCATAACACTTCGCAATGAATATTATATCTTATCATGAAACAAAGATATGAGATGCAATATCTCGTTTTAAGAAGCATTTGAACTCTATTTTTACGATACCTAGACATCTGCAGACGCTGTTTCCTAGCAAGGAAGTGTCGCATTTACATTCATTTGAAGTGTAGACGAGGAATACATGACACTTCGCAAATCATATTATATCTTACCATGAAACATAGAAATGAAATGCGATATCGCGTTTTAAGAAGCATTAGAACTCTATTGCTACGATAGGTAGACATCTGCAAACGCTATTTCCTTGCAAGGAAGTGTCGCATTTACATTCATATGAAGTGTAGACGAGGAATACATAACACTCCGCAAATCATATTATATCTTACCATGAAACATTGAAATGAGATGCGATATCGCGTTTTAAGAAGCATTAGAACTCTATCGCTACGATACCTAGACATCTGCAGACGCTATTTCCTGGCAAGGAAGTGTCGCATTTACATTCATTTGAATCGTAGACGAGGAATGCATAACACTTTGCAATGAATATTATATCTTATCATGAAACATAGATATGGGATGCAATATCTCGTTTTAAGAAGCATTTGAACTCTATTGCTTCGATACGTAGACATCTGCAAACGCTATTTCCTTGCAAGGAAGTGTCGCATTTACATTCATTTGAAGTGTAGACGAGGAATACATAACACTTCGCAAATCATATTATATCATACCATGAAACATAGAAATGAGATTCGATATCGCGTTTTAAGAATCATAATAACTCTATTGCTACTATACGTAGACATCTGCAAACGCTATTTCCATGCAAGGAAGTGTCGCATTTACATTCATTTGAATCGTAGACGAGGAATGCATAACAATTCGCAATGAATATTATATCTTATCATGAAACATAGATATGAGATGCAATATCTCGTTTTAAGAAGCATTTGAACTCTATTGCTTCGATACATAGACATCTGCAAACGCTATTTCCCTGCAAGGAAGTGTCGCATTTACACTCATTTGAGGTGTAGACGAGGAATACATGACACTTCGCAAATCATATTATATCTTACCATGAAACAAAGGAATGAGATGCGATATCGCGTTTTAAGAATCATTAGAAATCTATTGCTACGATACGTAGACATCAGCAGACGCTATTTCATTGGAAGGAAGTGTCGCATTTACATTCATTTGAATCGTATACGAGGAATGCATAACACTTCGCAATGAATATTATATCTTATCATGAAACATAGATATGTGATGCAATATCTCGTTTTAAGAAGCATTTGAACCCTATTGCTACGATACCTAGACATCTGCAAACACTATTTCCTTGCAAGGAAGTGTCGCATTTTCATTCATTTGAAGTGTAGACGAGGAATACATAACACTTCGCAAATCATGTTATATCTTACCATGAAACATAGAAATGAGATGCGATATCGCGTTTTAAGAATCATATGAACTCTATTGCTACGATACCTAGACATCTGCAAACGCTATTTCCTTGCAAGGAAGTGTCGCATTTACATTCATTTGAATCGTAGACGAGGAATGCATAACACTTCGCAATGAATATTAAATCTTACCATGAAACATAGAAATGAGATGCGATATCGCGTTTTAAGAATCATATGAACTCTATTGCTACGATACGTAGACATCTGCAATCGCTATTTCCTTGCAAGGAAGTGTCGCATTTACTTTCATTTGAATCGCAGACGAGGAATGCATAACACTTCGCAATGAATATTATATCTTATCATGAAACATAGAAATGAGATGCAATATCTCGTTTTAAGAAACATTTGAACTCAATTGCTTCGGTACGTAGACATCTGCAAACGCTCTGTCCTTGCAAGGAAGTGTCGCATTAACATTCATATGAAGTGTAGACGAGGAATACATAACACTTCGCAAATAATATTATATCTTACCATGAGACATACAAATGAGATGCGATATCGCGTTTTAGGAAGCATTAGAACTCTATTGCTACGATACCTAGACATCTGCAAACGCTATTTCCTTGCAAGGAAGTGTCGCATTTACATTCATTTGAAGTGTAGACGAGGAATACATAACACTTCGCAAATCATATTATATCTTACCATGAAACATGGAAATGTGATGCGATATCGCGTTTTAAGAAGTATTAGAACTCTACTGCTACGATAGGTAGACATCTGCAAACGCTGTTACCTTGCAAGGAAGAGTCACATTTACATTCATTTGAAGTGTAGAAGAGGAATACATGACACTTCGCAAATCATATTATATCTTATCATGAAACATAGAAATGAGATGCAATATCTCGTTTTAAGAAGCATTTGAACTCTATTGCTACGATACCTAGACATCTGCAAACACTATTTCCTTGCAGGGAAGTGTCGCATTTACATTCATTTGAATCGTAGACGAGGAATTCATAACACTTCGCAATGAATATTATATCTTACCATGAAACATAGAAATGAGATCCAATATCGAGTTTTAAGAAGCATTAGAAATCTATTGCTACGATACGTAAACATCTGCAAACGCTATTTCCTTGCAAGGAAGTGTCGCATTTACATTCATTTGAAGTGTAGACCAGGAATACATGACACTTCGCAAATCATATTATATCTTTCCATGAAACATAGAAATGAGATGCGATATCGCGTTTTATGAAGCATTAGAACTCTATCGCTACGATACCTAGACATCTCCAGACCCTATTTCCTAGCAAGGAAGTGTCGCATTTACATTCATTTGAAGTGTAGACGAGGAATACATAACACTTCGCAAATCATATTATATCTTACCATGAAACATAGAAATGAGATGCGATATCAAGTTTTAAGAATCATAAGAACTCTATTGCTACGATACGTAGACATCTGCAAACGCTATTTCCTTGCAAGGAAGTGTCGCATTTACACTCATTTGAATCGTATACGAGAAATGCATAACACTTCGCAATGAATATTATATCTTATCATGAAACAAAGATATGAGATGCAATATCTCGTTTTAAGAAGCATTTGAACTCTATTGCTTCGATACGTAGACATCTGCAAACGCTATTTCCTTGCAAGGAAGTGTCGCATTTACATTCATTTGAGGTGTAGACGAGGAATACATAACACTTCGCAAATCATATTATATCTTACCATGAAGCATAGAAATGAGATTCGATATCGCGTTTTAAGAATCATAAGAACTCTATTGCTACTATACGTAGACATCTGCAAACGCTATTTCCTTGCAAGGAAGTGTCGCATTAAATTCATTTGAATCGTAGACGAGGAATGCATAACAATTCGCAATGAATATTATATCTTATCATGAAACATAGATATGAGATGCAATATCTCGTTTTAAGAAGCATTTGAACTCTATTGCTTCGATATGTAGACATCTGCAAACGCTATTTCCCTGCAAGGAAGTGTCGCATTTACATTCATTTGAAGTGTAGACGAGGAATACATGACACTTCGCAACTCATATTATATCTTACCATGAAACAAAGAAATGAGATGCGATATCGCGTTTTAAGAATCATTAGAAATCTATTGCTACGACACGTAGACATCAGCAGACGCTATTTCATTGGAAGGAAGTGTCGCATTTACATTCATTTGAAGTGTGGACGAGGAATACATAACACATGGCAAATAATATTATATCTTACCATGAAACATAGAAATGAGATGCGATATCGCGTTTTAAGAAGCATTAGAACTCTATCGCTACGATACCTAGACATCTGCAGACGCTATTTCCTGGCAAGGAAGTGTCGCATTTACATTCATTTGAATCGTAGACGAGGAATGCATAACACTTCGCAATGAATATTATATCTTACCATGAAACATAGAAATGAGATGCGATATCAAGTTTTAAGAATCATAAGAACTCTATTGCTACGATACGTAGACATCTGCAAACGCTATTTCCTTGCAAGGAAGTGTCGCATTTACACTCATTTGAATCGTATACGGGAAATGCATAACACTTCGCAATGAATATTATATCTTATCATGAAACAAAGATATGAGATGCAATATCTCGTTTTAAGAAGCATTTGAACTCTATTGCTACGATACCTAGACATCTGCAGACGCTGTTTCCTAGCAAGGAAGTGTCGCATTTACATTCACTTGAAGTGTAGACGAGGAATACATGACACTTCGCAAATCATATTATATCTTACCATGAAACATAGAAATGAAATGCGATATCGCGTTTTAAGAAGCATTAGAACTCTATCGCTACGATACCTAGACATCTGCAGACGCTATTTCCTGGCAAGGAAGTATCGCATTTACATTCATTTGAATCGTAGACGAGGAATGCATAACACTTTGCAATGAATATTATATCTTATCATGAAACATAGATATGGGATGCAATATCTCGTTTTAAGAAGCATTTGAACTCTATTGCTTCGATACGTAGACATCTGCAAACGCTATTTCCCTGCAAGGAAGTGTCGCATTTACATTCATTTGAAGTGTAGACGAGGAATACATGACACTTCGCAAATCATATTATATCTTACCATGAAAGAAAGAAATGAGATGCGATATCGCGTTTTAAGAATCATTAGAAATCTATTGCTACGATACGTAGACATCAGCAGACGCTATTTCATTGGAAGGAAGTGTCGCATTTACATTCATTTGAAGTGTGGACGAGGAATAAATGACACTTCGCAAATCATATTATATCTTTCCATGAAACATAGAAATGAGATGCGATATCGCGTTTTATGAAGCATTAGAACTCTATCGCTACGATACCTAGACATCTCCAGACACTATTTCCTAGCAAGGATGTGTCGCATTTACATTCATTTGAAGTGTAGACGAGGAATACATAACACTTCGCAAATCATATTATATCTTACCATGAAACATAGAAATGAGATGCGATATCAAGTTTTAAGAACCATAAGAACTCTATTGCTACGATACGTAGACATCTGCAAACGCTATTTCCTTGCAAGGAAGCGTCGCATTTACATTCATATGAAGTGTAGGCGAGGAATACATAACACTCCGCAAATCATATTATATCTTACCATGAAACATAGAAATGAGATGCGATATCGCGTTTTAAGAAGCATTAGAACTCTATCGCTACGATACCTAGACATCTGCAGACGCTATTTCCTGGCAAGGAAGTGTCGCATTTACATTCATTTGAATCGTAGACGAGGAATGCATAACACTTTGCAATGAATATTATATCTTATCATGAAGCATAGATATGGGATGCAATATCTCGTTTTAAGAAGCATTTGAACTCTATTGTTTCGATACGTAGACATCTGCAAACGCTATTTCCTTGCAAGGAAGTGTCGCATTTACATTCATTTGAAGTGTAGACGAGGAATACATAACACTTCGCAAATCATATTATATCTTACCATGAAACATAGAAATGAGATGCGATATCAAGTTTTAAGAATCATAAGAACTCTATTGCTACGATACGTAGACATCTGCAAACGCTATTTCCTTGCAAGGAAGTGTCGCATTTACACTCATTTGAATCGTATACGAGAAATGCATAACACTTCGCAATGAATATTATATCTTATCATGAAACAAAGATATGAGATGCAATATCTCGTTTTAAGAAGCATTTGAACTCTATTGCTACGATACCTAGACATCTGCAGACGCTGTTTCCTAGCAAGGAAGTGTCGCATTTACATTCATTTGAAGTGTAGACGAGGAATACATGACACTTCGCAAATCATATTATATCTTACCATGAAACATAGAAATGAAATGCGATATCGCGTTTTAAGAAGCATTAGAACTCTATCGCTACGATACCTAGACATCTGCAGACGCTATTTCCTGGCAAGGAAGTATCGCATTTACATTCATTTGAATCGTAGACGAGGAATGCATAACACTTTGCAATGAATATTATATCTTATCATGAAACATAGATATGGGATGCAATATCTCGTTTTAAGAAGCATTTGAACCCTATTGCTTCGATACGTAGACATCTGCAAACGCTATTTCCCTGCAAGGAAGTGTCGCATTTACATTCATTTGAAGTGTAGACGAGGAATACATGACACTTCGCAAATCATATTATATCTTACCATGAAACAAAGAAATGAGATGCGATATCGCGTTTTAAGAATCATTAGAAATCTATTGCTACGATACGTAGACATCAGCAGACGCTATTTCATTGGAAGGAAGTGTCGCATTTACATTCATTTGAAGTGTGGACGAGGAATAAATGACACTTCGCAAATCATATTATATCTTTCCATGAAACATAGAAATGAGATGCGATATCGCGTTTTATGAAGCATTAGAACTCTATCGCTACGATACCTAGACATCTCCAGACACTATTTCCTAGCAAGGATGTGTCGCATTTACATTCATTTGAAGTGTAGACGAGGAATACATAACACTTCGCAAATCATATTATATCTTACCATGAAACATAGAAATGAGATGCGATATCAAGTTTTAAGAATCATAAGAACTCTATTGTTACGATACGTAGACATCTGCAAACGCTATTTCCTTGCAAGGAAGCGTCGCATTTACATTCATATGAAGTGTAGGCGAGGAATACATAACACTCCGCAAATCATATTATATCTTACCATGAAACATAGAAATGAGATGCGATATCGCGTTTTAAGAAGCATTAGAACTCTATCGCTACGATACCTAGACATCTGCAGACGCTATTTCCTGGCAAGGAAGTGTCGCATTTACATTCATTTGAATCGTAGACGAGGAATGCATAACACTTTGCAATGAATATTATATCTTATCATGAAGCATAGATATGGGATGCAATATCTCGTTTTAAGAAGCATTTGAACTCTATTGTTTCGATACGTAGACATCTGCAAACGCTATTTCCTTGCAAGGAAGTGTCGCATTTACATTCATTTGAAGTGTAGACGAGGAATACATAACACTTCGCAAATCATATTATATCTTACCATGAAACATAGAAATGAGATGCGATATCAAGTTTTAAGAATCATAAGAACTCTATTGCTACGATACGTAGACATCTGCAAACGCTATTTCCTTGCAAGGAAGTGTCGCATTTACACTCATTTGAATCGTATACGAGAAATGCATAACACTTCGCAATGAATATTATATCTTATCATGAAACAAAGATATATGATGCAATATCTCGTTTTAAGAAGCATTTGAACTCTATTGCTACGATACCTAGACATCTGCAGACGCTGTTTCCTAGCAAGGAAGTGTCGCATTTACATTCACTTGAAGTGTAGACGAGGAATACATGACACTTCGCAAATCATATTATATCTTACCATGAAACATAGAAATGAAATGCGATATCGCGTTTTAAGAAGCATTGGAACTCTATTGCTACGATAGGTAGACATCTGCAAACGCTATTTCCTTGCAAGGAAGTGTCGCATTTACATTCATATGAAGTGTAGACGAGGAATACATAACACTCCGCAAATCATATTATATCTTACCATGAAACATAGAAATGAGATGCGATATCGCGTTTTAAGAAGCATTAGAACTCTATCGCTACGATACCTAGATATCTGCAGACGCTATTTCCTGGCAAGGAAGTGTCGCATTTACATTCATTTGAATCGTAGACGAGGAATGCATAACACTTTGCAATGAATATTATATCTTATCATGAAACATAGATATGGGATGCAATATCTCGTTTTAAGAAGCATTTGAACTCTATTGCTTCGATACGTAGACATCTGCAAACGCTATTTCCTTGCAAGGAAGTGTCGCATTCACATTTATTTGAAGTGTAGACGAGGAATACATAACACTTCGCAAGTCATATTATATCTTACCATGAAACATAGAAATGAGATGCGATATCGCGTTTTAAGAAGCATTAGAACTCTACTGCTACGATAGGTAGACATATGCAAACGCTATTTCCTTGCAAGGAAGTGTCGCATTTACATTCATTTGATGTGTAGACGAGGAATACACCACACTTCGCGAATCATATTATATCTTACCATGAAACAAAGAAATGAGATGCGATATCGCGTTTTAAGAATCATTAGAAATCTATTGCTACGATACGTAGACATCAGCAGACGCTATTTCATTGGAAGGAAGTGTCGCATTTACATTCATTTGAATCGTATACGAGGAATGCATAACACTTCGCAATGAATATTATATCTTATCATGAAACATAGATATGAGATGCAATATCTCGTTTTAAGAAGCATTTGAACTCTATTGCTTCGATACGTAGACAACTGCAAACGCTATTTCCCTGCAAGGAAGTGTCGCATTTACATTCATTTGAAGTGTAGACGAGGAATACATGACACTTCGCAAATCATATTATATCTTACCATGAAACATAGAAATGAAATGCGATATCGCGTTTTAAGAAGCATTAGAACTCTATCGCTACGATACCTAGACATCTGCAGACGCTATTTCCTGGCAAGGAAGTATCGCATTTACATTCATTTGAATCGTAGACGAGGAATGCATAACACTTTGCAATGAATATTATATCTTATCATGAAACATAGATATGGGATGCAATATCTCGTTTTAAGAAGCATTTGAACTCTATTGCTTCGATACGTAGACATCTGCAAACGCTATTTCCCTGCAAGGAAGTGTCGCATTTACATTCATTTGAAGTGTAGACGAGGAATACATAACACTTCGCAAATCATATTATATCTTACCATGAAACATAGAAATGAGATGCGATATCAAGTTTTAAGAATCATAAGAACTCTATTGCTACGATACGTAGACATCTGCAAACGCTATTTCCTTGCAAGGAAGTGTCGCATTTACACTCATTTTAATCGTATACGAGAAATGCATAACACTTCGCAATGAATATTATATCTTATCATGAAACAAAGATATATGATGCAATATCTCGTTTTAAGAAGCATTTGAACTCTATTGCTACGATACCTAGACATCTGCAGACGCTGTTTCCTAGCAAGGAAGTGTCGCATTTACATTCACTTGAAGTGTAGACGAGGAATACATGACACTTCGCAAATCATATTATATCTTACCATGAAACAGAGAAATGAGATGCGATATCGCGTTTTAAGAATCATTAGAAATCTATTGCTACGATACGTAGACATCAGCAGACGCTATTTCCTAGCAAGGAAGTGTCGCATTTACATTCATTTGAATCGTAGACGAGGAATGCATAACACTTTGCAATGAATATTATATCTTATCATGAAACATAGATATGGGATGCAATATCTCGTTTTAAGAAGCATTTGAACTCTATTGCTTCGATACGTAGACATCTGCAAACGCTATTTCCTTGCAAGGAAGTGTCGCATTTACATTCATTTGAAGTGTAGACGAGGAATACATAACACTTCGCAAATCATATTATATCTTACCATGAAACATAGAAATGAGATTCGATATCGCGTTTTAAGAATCATAAGAACTCTATTGCTTCGATACGTAGACATCTGCAAACGCTATTTCCCTGCAAGGAAGTGTCGCATTTACATTCATTTGAAGTGTAGACGAGGAATACATGACACTTCGCAAATCATATTATATCTTACCATGAAACAGAGAAATGAGATGCGATATCGCGTTTTAAGAATCATTAGAAATCTATTGCTACGATACGTAGACATCAGCAGACGCTATTTCCTAGCAAGGAAGTGTCGCATTTTCATTCATTTGAAGTGTAGACGAGGAATACATAACACTTCGCAAATCATATTATATCTTACCATGAAACATAGAAATGAGATGCGATATCGCGTTCTAGGAAGCATTAGAACTCTATTGCTACTATACCTAGACATCTGCAAACGCTATTTCCTTGCAAGGACGTGTCGCATTTACGTTCATTTGAATCATAGACGAGGAATGCATAACACTTCGCAATGAATATTATATCTTATCATGAAACATAAATATGAGATGCAATATCTCGTTTTAAGAAGCATTTGAACTCTACTGCTTCGATACGTAAACATTTGCAAACGCTATTTCTTTGCAAGGAAGTGTCGCATTTACATTCATTTGAAGTGTAGACGAGGAATACATAACACATGGCAAATAATATTATATCTTACCATGAAACATAGAACTGAGATGCGATATCGCGTTTTAAGAAGCATTAGAACTCTATTGCTACGATACCTAGACATCTGCAAACGCTATTTCCTTGCAAGGAAGTGTCGCATTTACATTCATTTGAATCGTAGACGAGGAATGCATAACACTTCGCAATGAATATTAAATCTTACCATGAAACATAGAAATGAGATGCGATATCGCGTTTTAAGAATCATATGAACTCTATTGCTACGATACGTAGACATCTGCAATCGCTATTTCCTTGCAAGGAAGTGTCGCATTTACTTTCATTTGAATCGCAGACGAGGAATGCATAACACTTCGCAATGAATATTATATCTTATCATGAAACATAGAAATGAGATGCAATATCTCGTTTTAAGAAACATTTGAACTCAATTGCTTCGGTACGTAGACATCTGCAGACGCTATTTCCTTGCAAGGAAGTGTCGCATTTACACTCATTTGAATCGTAGACGAGGAATGCATAACAATTCGCAATGAATATTATATCTTATCATGAAACATAGATATGAGATGCAATATCTCGTTTTAAGAAGCATTTGAACTCTATTGCTTCGATACGTAGACATCTGCAAACGCTATTTCCCTGCAAGGAAGTGTCGCATTTACATTCATTTGAAGTGTGGACGAGGAATAAATGACACTTCGCAAATCATATTATATCTTACCATGAAACATAGAAATGAGATTCGATATCGCGTTTTAAGAAGCATTAGAAATCTATTGCTACGATACGTAGACATCAGCAGACGCTATTTCATTGGAAGGAAGTGTCGCATTTACATTCATTTGAAGTGTGGACGAGGAATAAATGACACTTCGCAAATCATATTATATCTTACCATGAAACATAGAAATGAGATTCGATATCGCGTTTTAAGAAGCATTAGAACTCTATTGCTACGATACGTAGACATCTGCAGACGCTATTTCCTTGCTAGGAAGTGTCGCATTTTCATTCATTTGAAGTGTAGACGAGGAATACATAACACTTCGCAAATCATGTTATATCTTACCAGGAAACATAGAAATGAGATGCGATATCGCGTTTTAAGAATCATATGAACTCTATTGCTACGATACCTAGACACCTGCAAACGCTCTTTCCTTGCAAGGAAGTGTCGCATTAACATTCATATGAAGTGTAGACGAGGAATACATAACACTTCGCAAATAATATTATATCTTACCATGAAACATAGAAATGAGATGCGATATCGCGTTTTAGGAAGCATTAGAACTCTATTGCTACGATACCTAGACATCTGCAAACGCTATTTCCTTGCAAGGAAGTGTCGCATTTACATTCATTTGAAGTGTAGACGAGGAATACATAACACTTTGCAAATCATATTATATCTTACGATGAAACATAGAAATGAGATGCGATATCGCGTTTTAAGAATCATATGAACCCTATTGCTACGATACGTAGACATCTGCAATCGCTATTTCCTTGCAAGGAAGTGTCGCATTTACTTTCATTTGAATCGCAGACGAGGAATGCATAACACTTCGCAATGAATATTATATATTATCATGAAACATAGAAATGAGATGCAATATCTCGTTTTAAGAAACATTTGAACTCAATTGCTTCGGTACGTAGACATCTGCAAACGCTATTTCCTTGCAAGGAAGTGTCGCATTCACATTTATTTGAAGTGTAGACGAGGAATACATAACACTTCGCAAGTCATATTATATCTTACCATGAAACATAGAAATGAGATGCGATATCGCGTTTTAAGAAGCATTAGAACTCTACTGCTACGATAGGTAGACATATGCAAACGCTATTTCCTTGCAAGGAAGTGTCGCATTTACATTCATTTGATGTGTAGACGAGGAATACATCACACTTCGCGAATCATATTATATCTTCCCATGAAACAAAGAAATGAGATGCGATATCGCGTTTTAAGAATCATTAGAAATCTATTGCTACGATACGTAGATATCAGCAGACCCTATTTCATTGGAAGGAAGTGTCGCATTTACATTCATTTGAATCGTATACGAGGAATGCATAACACTTCGCAATGAATATTATATCTTATCATGAAACATAGATATGAGATGCAATATCTCGTTTTAAGAAGCATTTGAACTCTATTGCTTCGATACGTAGACATCTGCAAACGCTATTTCCCTGCAAGAAAGTGCCGCATTTACATTCATTTGAAGTGTAGACGAGGAATACATGACACTTCGCAAATCATATTATATCTTACCATGAAACAAAGAAATGAGATGCGATATCGCGTTTTAAGAATCATTAGAAATCTATTGCTACGATACGTAGACATCAGCAGACGCTATTTCATTGGAAGGAAGTGTCGCATTTACATTCATTTGAATCGTATACGAGGAATGCATAACACTTCGCAATGAATATTATATCTTATCATGAAACATAGATATGAGATGCAATATCTCGTTTTAAGAAGCATTTGAACTCTATTGCTACGATACCTAGACATCTGCAAACACTATTTCCTTGCAAGGAAGTGTCGCATTTACATTCATTTGAATCGTAGACGAGGAATGCATAACACTTCGCAATGAATATTATATCTTACCATGAAACATAGAAATGAGATCCGATATCGAGTTTTAAGATGCATTAGAAATCTATTGCTACGATACGTAGACATCTGCAAACGCTATTTCCTTGCAAGGAAGTGTCGCATTTACATTCATTTGAAGTGTAGACGAGTAATACATGACACTTCGCGAATCATATTATATCTTTCCATGAAACATAGAAATGAGATGCGATATCGCGTTTTATGAAGCATTAGAACTCTATCGCTACGATACCTAGACATCTCCAGACACTATTTCCTAGCAAGGAAGCGTCGCATTTACATTCATTTGAAGTGTAGACGAGGAATACATAACACTTCGCAAATCATATTATATCTTACCATGAAACATAGAAATGAGATGCGATATCAAGTTTTAAGAATCATAAGAACTCTATTGCTACGATACGTAGACATCTGCAAACGCTATTTCCTTGCAAGGAAGTGTCGCATTTACATTCATATGAAGTGTAGACGAGGAATACATAACACTCCGCAAATCATATTATATCTTACCATGAAACATAGAAATGAGATGCGATATCGCGTTTTAAGAAGCATTAGAACTCTATCGCTACGATACCTAGACATCTGCAGACGCTATTTCCTGGCAAGGAAGTGTCGCATTTACATTCATTTGAATCGTAGACGAGGAATGCATAACACTTTGCAATGATTATTATATCTTATCATGAGACATAGATATGGGATGCAATATCTCGTTTTAAGAAGCATTTGAACTCTATTGCTTCGATACGTAGACATCTGCAAACGCTATTTCCCTGCAAGGAAGTGTCGCATTTACATTCATTTGAAGTGTAGACGAGGAATACATGACACTTCGCAAATCATATTATATCTTACCATGAAACAAAGAAATGAGATGCGATATCGCGTTTTAAGAATCATTAGAAATCTATTGCTACGATACATAGACATCAGCAGACGCTATTTCATTGGAAGGAAGTGTCGCATTTACATTCATTTGAATCGTATACGAGGAATGCATAACACTTCGCAATGAATATTATATCTTATCATGAAACATAGATATGAGATGCAATATCTCGTTTTAAGAAGCATTTGAACTCTATTGCTACGATACCTAGACATCTGCAAACACTATTTCCTTGCAAGGAAGTGTCGCATTTACATTCATTTGAATCGTAGACGAGGAATGCATAACACTTCGCAATGAATATTATATCTTACCATGAAACATAGAAATGAGATCCGATATCGAGTTTTAAGAAGCATTAGAAATCTATTGCTACGATACGTAGACATCTGCAAACGCTATTTCCTTGCAAGGAAGTGTCGCATTTACATTCATTTGAAGTGTAGACGAGTAATACATGACACTTCGCAAATCATATTATATCTTTCCATGAAACATAGAAATGAGATGCGATATCGCGTTTTATGAAGCATTAGAACTCTATCGCTACGATACCTAGACATCTCCAGACACTATTTCCTAGCAAGGAAGTGTCGCATTTACATTCATTTGAAGTGTAGACGAGGAATACATAACACTTCGCAAATCATATTATATCTTACCATGAAACATAGAAATGAGATGCGACATCAAGTTTTAAGAATCATAAGAACTCTATTGCTACGATACGTAGACATCTGCAAACGCTATTTCCTTGCAAGGAAGTGTCGCATTTACACTCATTTGAATCGTATACGAGAAATGCATAACACTTCGCAATGAATATTATATCTTATCATGAAACAAAGATATGAGATGCAATATCTCGTTTTAAGAAGCATTTGATCTCCATTGCTACGATACCTAGACATCTGCAGACGCTGTTTCCTAGCAAGGAAGTGTCGCATTTACATTCATTTGAAGTGTAGACGAGGAATACATGACACTTCGCAAATCATATTATATCTTACCATGAAACATAGAAATGAAATGCGATATCGCGTTTTAAGAAGCATTAGAACTCTATTGCTACGATAGGTAGACATCTGCAAACGCTATTTCCTTGCAAGGAAGTGTCGCATTTACATTCATATGAAGTGTAGACGAGGAATACATAACACTTTGCAATGAATATTATATCTTATCATGAAACATAGATATGGGATGCAATATCTCGTTTTAAGAAGCATTTGAACTCTATTGCTTCGATACGTAGACATCTGCAAACGCTATTTCCTTGCAAGGAAGTGTCGCATTTACATTCATTTGAAGTGTAGACGAGGAATACATAACACTTCGCAAATCATATTATATCTTACCATGAAACATAGAAATGAGATTCGATATCGCGTTTTAAGAATCATAAGAACTCTATTGCTACTATACGTAGACATCTGCAAACGCTATTTCCTTGCAAGGAAGTGTCGCATTTACATTCATTTGAATCGTAGACGAGGAATGCATAACAATTCGCAATGAATATTATATCTTATCATGAAACATAGATATGAGATGCAATATCTCGTTTTAAGAAGCATTTGAACTCTATTGCTTCGATACGTAGACATCTGCAAACGCTATTTCCCTGCAAGGAAGTGTCGCATTTACATTCATTTGAAGTGTAGACGAGGAATACATGACACTTCGCAAATCATATTATATCTTACCATGAAACAAAGAAATGAGATGCGATATCGCGTTTTAAGAATCATTAGAAATCTGTTGCTACGATACGTAGACATCAGCAGACGCTATTTCATTGGAAGGAAGTGTCGCATTTACATTCATTTGCAGTGTGGACGAGGAATAAATGACACTTCGCAAATCATATTATATCTTACCATGAAACATAGAAATGAGATTCGATATCGCGTTTTAAGAAGCATTAGAACTCTATTGCTATGATACGTAGACATCTGCAGACGCTATTTCCTTGCTAGGAAGTGTCGCATTTTCATTCATTTGAAGTGTAGACGAGGAATACATAACACTTCGCAAATCATGTTATATCTTACCATGAAACATAGAAATGAGATGCGATATCGCGTTTTAAGAATCATATGAACTCTATTGCTACGATACCTAGACATCTGCAAACGCTCTTTCCTTGCAAGGAAGTGTCGCATTAACATTCATATGAAGTGTAGACGAGGAATACATAACACTTCGCAAATAATATTATATCTTACCATGAAACATAGAAATGAGATTCGATATCGCGTTTTAAGAAGCATTAGAACTCTATTGCTACGATACGTAGACATCTGCAAACGCTATTTCCTTGCAAGGACGTGTCGCATTTACGTTCATTTGAATCATAGACGAGGAAAGCATAACACTTCGCAATGAATATTATATCTTATCATGAAACATAAATATGAGATGCAATATCTCGTTTTAAGAACCATTTGAACTCTATTGCTTCGATACGTAGACATTTGCAAACGCTATTTCTTTGCAAGGAAGTGTCGCATTTACATTCATTTGAAGTGTAGACGAGGAATACATAACACTTGGCAAATCATATTATATCTTACCATGAAACATAGAACTGAGATGCGATATCGCGTTTTAAGAAGTATTAGAACTCTATTGCTACGATACCTAGACATCTGTAAACGCTATTTCCTTGCAAGGAAGTGTCGCATTTACATTCATTTGAATAGTAGACGAGGAATGCATAACACTTCGCAATGAATATTAAATCTTACCATGAAACATAGAAATGTGATGCGATATCGCGTTTTAAGAATCATATGAACTCTATTGCTACGATACGTAGACATCTGCAATCGCTATTTCCTTGCAAGGAAGTGTCGCATTTACTTTCATTTGAATCGCAGACGAGGAATGCATAACACTTCGCAATGAATATTATATCTTATCATGAAACATAGAAATGAGATGCAATATCTCGTTTTAAGAAGCATTTGAACTCAATTGCTTCGGTACGTAGACATCTGCAAACGCTATTTCCTTGCAAGGAAGTGTCGCATTCACATTTGTTTGAAGTGTAGACGAGGAATACATAACACTTCGCAAGTCATATTATATCTTACCATGAAACATAGAAATGAGATGCGATATCGCGTTTTAAGAAGCATTAGAACTCTACTGCTACGATAGGTAGACATATGCAAACGCTATTTCCTTGCAAGGAAGTGTCGCATTTACATTCATTTGAAGTGTAGACGAGGAATACATCACACTTCGCGAATCATATTATATCTTAACATGAAACATATAAATGGGATGCGATATTGTGCTTTGAGAAGCATTAGAACTCTACCGCTACGACACCTAGACATCTGCAGACGCTATTTCCTTGCAAGGAAGTGTCGCATTTACATTCATTTGAAGTGTAGACGAGGAATACATAACACTTTGCAAATCATATTATATCTTACGATGAAACATAGAAATGAGATGCGATATCAAGTTTTAAGAATCATAAGAACTCTATTGCTACGATACGTAGACATCTGCAAACGCTATTTCCTTGCAAGGAAGTGTCGCATTAACATTCATATGAAGTGTAGACGAGGAATACATAACACTTCGCAAATAATATTATATCTTACCATGAAACATAGAAATGAGATTCGATATCGCGTTTTAAGAAGCATTAGAACTCTATTGCTACGATACCTAGACATCTGCAGACGCTATTTCCTGGCAAGGAAGTGTCGCATTTACATTCATTTGAATCGTAGACGAGGAATGCATAACACTTCGCAATGAATATTATATCTTATCATGAAACATAGGTATGAGATGCAATATCTCGTTTTAAGAATCATAAGAACTCTATGGCTACGATACGTAGACACCTGCAAACGCTATTTCCTTGCAAGGAAGTGTCGCATTTACATTCATTTGAAGTGTAGACGAGGAATACATAACACTTCGCAAATCATATTATATCTTACCATGAAACATAGAAATGAGATGCGATATCGCGTTTTAAGAAGTATTGGAACACTATTGCTAAGATAGGTAGACATTTGCAAACGCTATTTCCTTGCAAGGAAGTGTCGCATTCACATTCATTTGAAGTGTAGACGAGGAATACATGATACTTCGCAAATCATATTATATCTTACCATGAAACATAGATACGAGATGCAATATCTCGTTTTAAGAAGCATTTGAACTCTATTGCTTCGATACGTAGACATCTGCAAACGCTATTTCCTTGCAAGGAAGTGTCGCATTTACATTCATTTGAATCGTAGACGAGGAATGCATAACACTTCGCAATGAATATTATATCTTACCATGAAACATAGAAATGAGATCCGATATCGAGTTTTAAGAAGCATTAGAAATCTATTGCTACGATACGTAGACATCTGCAAACGCTATTTCCTTGCAAGGAAGTGTCGCATTTACATTCATTTGAAGTGTAGACGAGTAATACATGACACTTCGCGAATCATATTATATCTTTCCATGAAACATAGAAATGAGATGCGATATCGCGTTTTATGAAGCATTAGAACTCTATCGCTACGATACCTAGACATCTCCAGACACTATTTCCTAGCAAGGAAGCGTCGCATTTACATTCATTTGAAGTGTAGACGAGGAATACATAACACTTCGCAAATCATATTATATCTTACCATGAAACATAGAAATGAGATGCGATATCAAGTTTTAAGAATCATAAGAACTCTATTGCTACGATACGTAGACATCTGCAAACGCTATTTCCTTGCAAGGAAGTGTCGCATTTACATTCATATGAAGTGTAGACGAGGAATACATAACACTCCGCAAATCATATTATATCTTACCATGAAACATAGAAATGAGATGCGATATCGCGTTTTAAGAAGCATTAGAACTCTATCGCTACGATACCTAGACATCTGCAGACGCTATTTCCTGGCAAGGAAGTGTCGCATTTACATTCATTTGAATCGTAGACGAGGAATGCATAACACTTTGCAATGATTATTATATCTTATCATGAGACATAGATATGGGATGCAATATCTCGTTTTAAGAAGCATTTGAACTCTATTGCTTCGATACGTAGACATCTGCAAACGCTATTTCCCTGCAAGGAAGTGTCGCATTTACATTCATTTGAAGTGTAGACGAGGAATACATGACACTTCGCAAATCATATTATATCTTACCATGAAACAAAGAAATGAGATGCGATATCGCGTTTTAAGAATCATTAGAAATCTATTGCTACGATACGTAGACATCTGCAAACGCTATTTCCTTGCAAGGAAGTGTCGCATTTACATTCATTTGAAGTGTAGACGAGTAATACATGACACTTCGCAAATCATATTATATCTTTCCATGAAACATAGAAATGAGATGCGATATCGCGTTTTATGAAGCATTAGAACTCTATCGCTACGATACCTAGACATCTCCAGACACTATTTCCTAGCAAGGAAGTGTCGCATTTACATTCATTTGAAGTGTAGACGAGGAATACATAACACTTCGCAAATCATATTATATCTTACCATGAAACATAGAAATGAGATGCGATATCAAGTTTTAAGAATCATAAGAACTCTATTGCTACGATAGGTAGACATCTGCAAACGCTATTTCCTTGCAAGGAAGTGTCGCATTTACATTCATATGAAGTGTAGACGAGGAATACATAACACTTTGCAATGAATATTATATCTTATCATGAAACATAGATATGGGATGCAATATCTCGTTTTAAGAAGCATTTGAACTCTATTGCTTCGATACGTAGACATCTGCAAACGCTATTTCCTTGCAAGGAAGTGTCGCATTTACATTCATTTGAAGTGTAGACGAGGAATACATAACACTTCGCAAATCATATTATATCTTACCATGAAACATAGAAATGAGATTCGATATCGCGTTTTAAGAATCATAAGAACTCTATTGCTACTATACGTAGACATCTGCAAACGCTATTTCCTTGCAAGGAAGTGTCGCATTTACATTCATTTGAATCGTAGACGAGGAATGCATAACAATTCGCAATGAATATTATATCTTATCATGAAACATAGATATGAGATGCAATATCTCGTTTTAAGAAGCATTTGAACTCTATCGCTACGATACCTAGACATCTGCAGACGCTATTTCCTGGCAAGGAAGTGTCGCATTTACATTCATTTGAATCGTAGACGAGGAATGCATAACACTTTGCAATGATTATTATATCTTATCATGAGACATAGATATGGGATGCAATATCTCGTTTTAAGAAGCATTTGAACTCTATTGCTTCGATACGTAGACATCTGCAAACGCTATTTCCCTGCAAGGAAGTGTCGCATTTACATTCATTTGAAGTGTAGACGAGGAATACATGACACTTCGCAAATCATATTATATCTTACCATGAAACAAAGAAATGAGATGCGATATCGCGTTTTAAGAATCATTAGAAATCTATTGCTACGATACATAGACATCAGCAGACGCTATTTCATTGGAAGGAAGTGTCGCATTTACATTCATTTGAAGTGTAGACGAGTAATACATGACACTTCGCAAATCATATTATATCTTTCCATGAAACATAGAAATGAGATGCGATATCGCGTTTTATGAAGCATTAGAACTCTATCGCTACGATACCTAGACATCTCCAGACACTATTTCCTAGCAAGGAAGTGTCGCATTTACATTCATTTGAAGTGTAGACGAGGAATACATAACACTTCGCAAATCATATTATATCTTACCATGAAACATAGAAATGAAATGCGATATCGCGTTTTAAGAAGCATTAGAACTCTATTGCTACGATAGGTAGACATCTGCAAACGCTATTTCCTTGCAAGGAAGTGTCGCATTTACATTCATATGAAGTGTAGACGAGGAATACATAACACTTTGCAATGAATATTATATCTTATCATGAAACATAGATATGGGATGCAATATCTCGTTTTAAGAAGCATTTGAACTCTATTGCTTCGATACGTAGACATCTGCAAACGCTATTTCCTTGCAAGGAAGTGTCGCATTTACATTCATTTGAAGTGTAGACGAGGAATACATAACACTTCGCAAATCATATTATATCTTACCATGAAACATAGAAATGAGATTCGATATCGCGTTTTAAGAATCATAAGAACTCTATTGCTACTATACGTAGACATCTGCAAACGCTATTTCCTTGCAAGGAAGTGTCGCATTTACATTCATTTGAATCGTAGACGAGGAATGCATAACAATTCGCAATGAATATTATATCTTATCATGAAACATAGATATGAGATGCAATATCTCGTTTTAAGAAGCATTTGAACTCTATTGCTTCGATACGTAGACATCTGCAAACGCTATTTCCCTGCAAGGAAGTGTCGCATTTACATTCATTTGAAGTGTAGACGAGGAATACATGACACTTCGCAAATCATATTATATCTTACCATGAAACAAAGAAATGAGATGCGATATCGCGTTTTAAGAATCATTAGAAATCTGTTGCTACGATACGTAGACATCAGCAGACGCTATTTCATTGGAAGGAAGTGTCGCATTTACATTCATTTGCAGTGTGGACGAGGAATAAATGACACTTCGCAAATCATATTATATCTTACCATGAAACATAGAAATGAGATTCGATATCGCGTTTTAAGAAGCATTAGAACTCTATTGCTACGATACGTAGACATCTGCAGACGCTATTTCCTTGCTAGGAAGTGTCGCATTTTCATTCATTTGAAGTGTAGACGAGGAATACATAACACTTCGCAAATCATGTTATATCTTACCATGAAACATAGAAATGAGATGCGATATCTCGTTTTAAGAATCATATGAACTCTATTGCTACGATACCTAGACATCTGCAAACGCTCTTTCCTTGCAAGGAAGTGTCGCATTAACATTCATATGAAGTGTAGACGAGGAATACATAACACTTCGCAAATAATATTATATCTTACCATGAAACATAGAAATGAGATTCGATATCGCGTTTTAAGGAGCATTAGAACTCTATTGCTACGATACGTAGACATCTGCAAACGCTATTTCCTTGCAAGGACGTGTCGCATTTACGTTCATTTGAATCATAGACGAGGAATGCATAACACTTCGCAATGAATATTATATCTTATCATGAAACATAAATATGAGATGCAATATCTCGTTTTAAGAAGCATTTGAACTCTATTGCTTCGATACGTAGACATTTGCAAACGCTATTTCTTTGCAAGGAAGTGTCGCATTTACATTCATTTGAAGTGTAGACGAGGAATACATAACACTTGGCAAATCATATTATATCTTACCATGAAACATAGAACTGAGATGCGATATCGCGTTTTAGGAAGTATTAGAACTCTATTGCTACGATACCTAGACATCTGTAAACGATATTTCCTTGCAAGGAAGTGTCGCATTTACATTCATTTGAATAGTAGACGAGGAATGCATAACACTTCGCAATGAATATTATATCTTATCATGAAACATAGAAATGAGATGCAATATCTCGTTTTAAGAGGCATTAGAACTCTATTGCTACGATAGGTAGACATCTGCAAACGCTATTTCCTAGCAAGGAAGTGTCGCATTTACATTCATTTGAAGTGTAGAAGAGGAATACATGACACTTCGCAAATCATATTATATCTTACCATGAAACATGGAAATGAGATGCGATATCGCGTTTTAAGAAGCATTAGAACTCTATTGCTACGATAGGTAGACATCTGCAAACGCTATTTCCTAGCAAGGAAGTGTCGCATTTACATTCATTTGAAGTGTAGACGAGGACTACATAACACTTCGCAAATCATATTATATCTTACCATGAAACATAGAAATGAGATGCGATATCGCTTTTTAAGAATCATAAGAACTCTATTGCTACGATACGTAGACATCTGCAAACGCTATTTCCTTCCAAGGAAGTGTCGCATTTACATTTATTTGAAGTGTAGACGAGTAATACATAACACTTCCCCAATCATATTATATCTTACCATGAAACATAGAAATGAGATGCGATATCGCGTTTTAAGAAGCATTGGAAATCTATTGCTACGATACGTAGACATTTGCAAACGCTATATCCTAGCGAGGAAGTGTCGCATTTACATTCATTTGAAGTGTAGACGAGAAATACATAACACTTCGCAAATCATATTATACCTTACCATGAAACATAGAAATGAGATGCGATGTCGCGTTTGAGAATCATTAGAACACTATTGCTACGATAGGTAGACATTTGCAAACGCTATATCCTAGCGAGGAAGTGTCGCATTTACATTCATTTGATGTGTAGACGAGGAATACATCACACTTCGCGAATCATATTATATCTTACCATCAAACAAAGAAATGAGATGCGATATCGCGTTTTAAGAATCATTAGAAATCTATTGCTACGATACGTAGACATCAGCAGACCCTATTTCATTGGAAGGAAGTGTCGCATTTACATTCATTTGAATCGTATACGAGGAATGCATAACACTTCGCAATGAATATTATATCTTATCATGAAACATAGATATGAGATGCAATATCTCGTTTTAAGAAGCATTTGAACTCTATTGCTTCGATACGTAGACATCTGCAAACGCTATTTCCCTGCAAGAAAGTGCCGCATTTACATTCATTTGAAGTGTAGACGAGGAATACATGACACTTCGCAAATCATATTATATCTTACCATGAAACAAAGAAATGAGATGCGATATCGCGTTTTAAGAATCATTAGAAATCTATTGCTACGATACGTAGACATCAGCAGACGCTATTTCATTGGAAGGAAGTGTCGCATTTACATTCATTTGAATCGTATACGAGGAATGCATAACACTTCGCAATGAATATTATATCTTATCATGAAACATAGATATGAGATGCAATATCTCGTTTTAAGAAGCATTTGAACTCTATTGCTACGATACCTAGACATCTGCAAACACTATTTCCTTGCAAGGAAGTGTCGCATTTACATTCATTTGAATCGTAGACGAGGAATGCATAACACTTCGCAATGAATATTATATCTTACCATGAAACATAGAAATGAGATGCGATATCGCGTTTTAAGAAGTACTAGAACACTATTGCTAAGATAGGTAGACATTTGCAAACGCTATTTCCTTGCAAGGAAGTGTCGCATTTACATTCATTTGAAGTGTAGACGAGGAATACATAACACTTCTCCAATCATATTATATCTTACCATGAAACATAGAAATGAGATGCGATATCGCGTTTTAAGAAGCATTAGAACACTATTGCTACGATACGTACACATCTCCAAACGCTATTTCCCTGCAAGGAAGTGTCGCATTTACATTCATTTGAAGTGTAGACGAGGACTACATAACACTTCGCAAATCATATTATATATTACCATGAAACACAGAAATGAGATGCGATATCGCGTTTTAAGAATCATAAGAACTCTATTGCTACGATCCCTAGTCATCAGCAGTCGCTATTTCCTAGCAGGGAAGTGTGGCATTTACATTCATTTGAAATGTAGACGAGGAATACATGACACTTCGCAAATCATATTATATCTTAGCATGAAACATAGAAATGAGATGCGATATCGCGTTTTAAGAAGCATTGGAAACCTATTGCTACGATACGTAGACATCTGCAAACGCTATATCCTATCGAGGAAGTGTCGCATTCACATTCATTTGAAGTGCGGACGAGGAATACATAACACTTCGCAAATCATATTATATCTTACCATGAAACACAGAAATGAGATGCGATATCGCGTTTTAAGAAGCATTAGAACTCTATTGCTACGATAGGTAGACATCTGCAAACGCTATTTCCTAGCAAGGAAGTGTCGCATTTACATTCATTTGAAGTGTAGACGAGGACTACATAACACTTCGCAAGTCATATTATATCTTACCATGAAACATAGAAATGAGATGCGATATCGCTTTTTAAGAATCATAAGAACTCTATTGCTACGATACGTAGACATCTGCAAACGCTATTTCCTTCCAAGGAAGTGTCGCATTTACATTTATTTGAAGTGTAGACGAGTAATACATAACACTTCCCCAATCATATTATATCTTACCATGAAACATAGAAATGAGATGCGATATCGCGTTTTAAGAAGCATTGGAAATCTATTGCTACGATACGTAGACATTTGCAAACGCTATATCCTAGCGAGGAAGTGTCGCATTTACATTCATTTGAAGTGTAGACGAGAAATACATAACACTTCGCAAATCATATTATACCTTACCATGAAACATAGAAATGAGATGCGATGTCGCGTTTTAAGAATCATTAAAACACTATTGCTACGATAGGTAGACATTTGCAAACGCTATATCCTAGCGAGGAAGTGTCGCATTTACATTCATTTGATGTGTAGACGAGGAATACATCACACTTCGCGAATCATATTATATCTTACCATGAAACAAAGAAATGAGATGCGATATCGCGTTTTAAGAATCATTAGAAATCTATTGCTACGATACGTAGACATCAGCAGACCCTATTTCATTGGAAGGAAGTGTCGCATTTACATTCATTTGAATCGTATACGAGGAATGCATAACACTTCGCAATGAATATTATATCTTATCATGAAACATAGATATGAGATGCAATATCTCGTTTTAAGAAGCATTTGAACTCTATTGCTACGATACCTAGACATCTCCAGACACTATTTCCTAGCAAGGAAGCGTCGCATTTACATTCATTTGAAGTGTAGACGAGGAATACATAACACTTCGCAAATCATATTATATCTTACCATGAAACATAGAAATGAGATGCGATATCAAGTTTTAAGAATCATAAGAACTCTATTGCTACGATACGTAGACATCTGCAAACGCTATTTCCTTGCAAGGAAGTGTCGCATTTACATTCATATGAAGTGTAGACGAGGAATACATAACACTCCGCAAATCATATTATATCTTACCATGAAACATAGAAATGAGATGCGATATCGCGTTTTAAGAAGCATTAGAACTCTATCGCTACGATACCTAGACATCTGCAGACGCTATTTCCTGGCAAGGAAGTGTCGCATTTACATTCATTTGAATCGTAGACGAGGAATGCATAACACTTTGCAATGATTATTATATCTTATCATGAAACATAGATATGGGATGCAATATCTCGTTTTAAGAAGCATTTGAACTCTATTGCTTCGATACGTAGACATCTGCAAACGCTATTTCCTTGCAAGGAAGTGTCGCATTTACATTCATTTGAAGTGTAGACGAGGAATACATAACACTTCGCAAATCATATTATATCTTACCATGAAACATAGAAATGAGATTCGATATCGCGTTTTAAGAATCATAAGAACTCTATTGCTACTATACGTAGACATCTGCAAACGCTATTTCCTTGCAAGGAAGTGTCGCATTTACATTCATTTTAATCGTAGACGAGGAATGCATAACAATTCGCAATGAATATTATATCTTATCATGAAACATAGATATGAGATGCAATATCTCGTTTTAAGAAGCATTTGAACACTATTGCTTCGATACGTAGACATCTGCAAACGCTATTTCCCTACAAGGAAGTGTCGCATTTACATTCATTTGAAGTGTAGACGAGGAATACATGACACTTCGCAAATCATATTATATCTTACCATGAAACAAAGAAATGAGATGCGATATCGCGTTTTAAGAATCATTAGAAATCTATTGCTACGATACGTAGACATCAGCAGACGCTATTTCATTGGAAGGAAGTGTCGCATTTACATTCATTTGAATCGTATACGAGGAATGCATAACACTTCGCAATGAATATTATATCTTATCATGAAACATAGATATGAGATGCAATATCTCGTTTTAAGAAGCATTTGAACTCTATTGCTACGATACCTAGACATCTGCAAACACTATTTCCTTGCAAGGAAGTGTCGCATTTACATTCATTTGAATCGTAGACGAGGAATGCATAACACTTCGCAATGAATATTATATCTTACCATGAAACATAGAAATGAGATCCGATATCGAGTTTTAAGAAGCATTAGAAATCTATTGCTACGATACGTAGACATCTGCAAACGCTATTTCCTTGCAAGGAAGTGTCGCATTTACATTCATTTGAAGTGTAGACGAGTAATACATGACACTTCGCAAATCATATTATATCTTTCCAAGAAACATAGAAATGAGATGCGATATCGCGTTTTATGAAGCATTAGAACTCTATCGCTACGATACCTAGACATCTCCAGACACTATTTCCTAGCAAGGAAGTGTCGCATTTACATTCATTTGAAGTGTAGACGAGGAATACATAACACTTCGCAAATCATATTATATCTTACCATGAAACATAGAAATGAGATGCGATATCAAGTTTTAAGAATCATAAGAACTCTATTGCTACGATACGTAGACATCTGCAAACGCTATTTCCTTGCAAGGAAGTGTCGCATTTACACTCATTTGAATCGTATACGAGAAATGCATAACACTTCGCAATGAATATTATATCTTATCATGAAACAAAGATATGAGATGCAATATCTCGTTTTAAGAAGCATTTGAACTCTATTGCTACGATACCTAGACATCTGCAGACGCTGTTTCCTAGAAAGGAAGTGTCGCATTTACATTCATTTGAAGTGTAGACGAGGAATACATGACACTTCGCAAATCATATTATATCTTACCATGAAACATAGAAATGAGATGCGATATCGCGTTTTAAGAAGCATTAGAACTCTATCGCTACGATACCTAGACATCTGCAGACGCTATTTCCTGGCAAGGAAGTGTCGCATTTACATTCATTTGAATCGTAGACGAGGAATGCATAACACTTTGCAATGAATATTATATCTTATCATGAAGCATAGATATGGGATGCAATATCTCGTTTTAAGAAGCATTTGAACTCTATTGTTTCGATACGTAGACATCTGCAAACGCTATTTCCTTGCAAGGAAGTGTCGCATTTACATTCATTTGAAGTGTAGACGAGGAATACATAACACTTCGCAAATCATATTATATCTTACCATGAAACATAGAAATGAGATGCGATATCAAGTTTTAAGAATCATAAGAACTCTATTGCTACGATACGTAGACATCTGCAAACGCTATTTCCTTGCAAGGAAGTGTCGCATTTACACTCATTTGAATCGTATACGAGAAATGCATAACACTTCGCAATGAATATTATATCTTATCATGAAACAAAGATATGAGATGCAATATCTCGTTTTAAGAAGCATTTGAACTCTATTGCTACGATACCTAGACATCTGCAGACGCTGTTTCCTAGCAAGGAAGTGTCGCATTTACATTCATTTGAAGTGTAGACGAGGAATACATGACACTTCGCAAATCATATTATATCTTACCATGAAACATAGAAATGAAATGCGATATCGCGTTTTAAGAAGCATTAGAACTCTATCGCTACGATACCTAGACATCTGCAGACGCTATTTCCTGGCAAGGAAGTATCGCATTTACATTCATTTGAATCGTAGACGAGGAATGCATAACACTTTGCAATGAATATTATATCTTATCATGAAACATAGATATGGGATGCAATATCTCGTTTTAAGAAGCATTTGAACCCTATTGCTTCGATACGTAGACATCTGCAAACGCTATTTCCCTGCAAGGAAGTGTCGCATTTACATTCATTTGAAGTGTAGACGAGGAATACATGACACTTCGCAAATCATATTATATCTTACCATGAAACAAAGAAATGAGATGCGATATCGCGTTTTAAGAATCATTAGAAATCTATTGCTACGATACGTAGACATCAGCAGACGCTATTTCATTGGAAGGAAGTGTCGCATTTACATTCATTTGAAGTGTGGACGAGGAATAAATGACACTTCGCAAATCATATTATATCTTTCCATGAAACATAGAAATGAGATGCGATATCGCGTTTTATGAAGCATTAGAACTCTATCGCTACGATACCTAGACATCTCCAGACACTATTTCCTAGCAAGGATGTGTCGCATTTACATTCATTTGAAGTGTAGACGAGGAATACATAACACTTCGCAAATCATATTATATCTTACCATGAAACATAGAAATGAGATGCGATATCAAGTTTTAAGAATCATAAGAACTCTATTGTTACGATACGTAGACATCTGCAAACGCTATTTCCTTGCAAGGAAGCGTCGCATTTACATTCATATGAAGTGTAGGCGAGGAATACATAACACTCCGCAAATCATATTATATCTTACCATGAAACATAGAAATGAGATGCGATATCGCGTTTTAAGAAGCATTAGAACTCTATCGCTACGATACCTAGACATCTGCAGACGCTATTTCCTGGCAAGGAAGTGTCGCATTTACATTCATTTGAATCGTAGACGAGGAATGCATAACACTTTGCAATGAATATTATATCTTATCATGAAGCATAGATATGGGATGCAATATCTCGTTTTAAGAAGCATTTGAACTCTATTGTTTCGATACGTAGACATCTGCAAACGCTATTTCCTTGCAAGGAAGTGTCGCATTTACATTCATTTGAAGTGTAGACGAGGAATACATAACACTTCGCAAATCATATTATATCTTACCATGAAACATAGAAATGAGATGCGATATCAAGTTTTAAGAATCATAAGAACTCTATTGCTACGATACGTAGACATCTGCAAACGCTATTTCCTTGCAAGGAAGTGTCGCATTTACACTCATTTGAATCGTATACGAGAAATGCATAACACTTCGCAATGAATATTATATCTTATCATGAAACAAAGATATATGATGCAATATCTCGTTTTAAGAAGCATTTGAACTCTATTGCTACGATACCTAGACATCTGCAGACGCTGTTTCCTAGCAAGGAAGTGTCGCATTTACATTCACTTGAAGTGTAGACGAGGAATACATGACACTTCGCAAATCATATTATATCTTACCATGAAACATAGAAATGAAATGCGATATCGCGTTTTAAGAAGCATTGGAACTCTATTGCTACGATAGGTAGACATCTGCAAACGCTATTTCCTTGCAAGGAAGTGTCGCATTTACATTCATATGAAGTGTAGACGAGGAATACATAACACTCCGCAAATCATATTATATCTTACCATGAAACATAGAAATGAGATGCGATATCGCGTTTTAAGAAGCATTAGAACTCTATCGCTACGATACCTAGATATCTGCAGACGCTATTTCCTGGCAAGGAAGTGTCGCATTTACATTCATTTGAATCGTAGACGAGGAATGCATAACACTTTGCAATGAATATTATATCTTATCATGAAACATAGATATGGGATGCAATATCTCGTTTTAAGAAGCATTTGAACTCTATTGCTTCGATACGTAGACATCTGCAAACGCTATTTCCTTGCAAGGAAGTGTCGCATTCACATTTATTTGAAGTGTAGACGAGGAATACATAACACTTCGCAAGTCATATTATATCTTACCATGAAACATAGAAATGAGATGCGATATCGCGTTTTAAGAAGCATTAGAACTCTACTGCTACGATAGGTAGACATATGCAAACGCTATTTCCTTGCAAGGAAGTGTCGCATTTACATTCATTTGATGTGTAGACGAGGAATACACCACACTTCGCGAATCATATTATATCTTACCATGAAACAAAGAAATGAGATGCGATATCGCGTTTTAAGAATCATTAGAAATCTATTGCTACGATACGTAGACATCAGCAGACGCTATTTCATTGGAAGGAAGTGTCGCATTTACATTCATTTGAATCGTATACGAGGAATGCATAACACTTCGCAATGAATATTATATCTTATCATGAAACATAGATATGAGATGCAATATCTCGTTTTAAGAAGCATTTGAACTCTATTGCTTCGATACGTAGACAACTGCAAACGCTATTTCCCTGCAAGGAAGTGTCGCATTTACATTCATTTGAAGTGTAGACGAGGAATACATGACACTTCGCAAATCATATTATATCTTACCATGAAACATAGAAATGAAATGCGATATCGCGTTTTAAGAAGCATTAGAACTCTATCGCTACGATACCTAGACATCTGCAGACGCTATTTCCTGGCAAGGAAGTATCGCATTTACATTCATTTGAATCGTAGACGAGGAATGCATAACACTTTGCAATGAATATTATATCTTATCATGAAACATAGATATGGGATGCAATATCTCGTTTTAAGAAGCATTTGAACTCTATTGCTTCGATACGTAGACATCTGCAAACGCTATTTCCCTGCAAGGAAGTGTCGCATTTACATTCATTTGAAGTGTAGACGAGGAATACATAACACTTCGCAAATCATATTATATCTTACCATGAAACATAGAAATGAGATGCGATATCAAGTTTTAAGAATCATAAGAACTCTATTGCTACGATACGTAGACATCTGCAAACGCTATTTCCTTGCAAGGAAGTGTCGCATTTACACTCATTTGAATCGTATACGAGAAATGCATAACACTTCGCAATGAATATTATATCTTATCATGAAACAAAGATATATGATGCAATATCTCGTTTTAAGAAGCATTTGAACTCTATTGCTACGATACCTAGACATCTGCAGACGCTGTTTCCTAGCAAGGAAGTGTCGCATTTACATTCACTTGAAGTGTAGACGAGGAATACATGACACTTCGCAAATCATATTATATCTTACCATGAAACAGAGAAATGAGATGCGATATCGCGTTTTAAGAATCATTAGAAATCTATTGCTACGATACGTAGACATCAGCAGACGCTATTTCCTAGCAAGGAAGTG
Organism: Xylocopa sonorina; assembly: GCF_050948175.1. Taxonomy (NCBI): domain Eukaryota; kingdom Metazoa; phylum Arthropoda; class Insecta; order Hymenoptera; family Apidae; genus Xylocopa; species Xylocopa sonorina. The sequence goes on from NW_027490146.1 coordinate 166,584, forward strand.
TCGCATTTACATTCATTTGAATCGTAGACGAGGAATGCATAACACTTTGCAATGAATATTATATCTTATCATGAAACATAGATATGGGATGCAATATCTCGTTTTAAGAAGCATTTGAACTCTATTGCTTCGATACGTAGACATCTGCAAACGCTATTTCCTTGCAAGGAAGTGTCGCATTTACATTCATTTGAAGTGTAGACGAGGAATACATAACACTTCGCAAATCATATTATATCTTACCATGAAACATAGAAATGAGATTCGATATCGCGTTTTAAGAATCATAAGAACTCTATTGCTTCGATACGTAGACATCTGCAAACGCTATTTCCCTGCAAGGAAGTGTCGCATTTACATTCATTTGAAGTGTAGACGAGGAATACATGACACTTCGCAAATCATATTATATCTTACCATGAAACAGAGAAATGAGATGCGATATCGCGTTTTAAGAATCATTAGAAATCTATTGCTACGATACGTAGACATCAGCAGACGCTATTTCCTAGCAAGGAAGTGTCGCATTTTCATTCATTTGAAGTGTAGACGAGGAATACATAACACTTCGCAAATCATATTATATCTTACCATGAAACATAGAAATGAGATGCGATATCGCGTTCTAGGAAGCATTAGAACTCTATTGCTACTATACCTAGACATCTGCAAACGCTATTTCCTTGCAAGGACGTGTCGCATTTACGTTCATTTGAATCATAGACGAGGAATGCATAACACTTCGCAATGAATATTATATCTTATCATGAAACATAAATATGAGATGCAATATCTCGTTTTAAGAAGCATTTGAACTCTACTGCTTCGATACGTAAACATTTGCAAACGCTATTTCTTTGCAAGGAAGTGTCGCATTTACATTCATTTGAAGTGTAGACGAGGAATACATAACACATGGCAAATAATATTATATCTTACCATGAAACATAGAACTGAGATGCGATATCGCGTTTTAAGAAGCATTAGAACTCTATTGCTACGATACCTAGACATCTGCAAACGCTATTTCCTTGCAAGGAAGTGTCGCATTTACATTCATTTGAATCGTAGACGAGGAATGCATAACACTTCGCAATGAATATTAAATCTTACCATGAAACATAGAAATGAGATGCGATATCGCGTTTTAAGAATCATATGAACTCTATTGCTACGATACGTAGACATCTGCAATCGCTATTTCCTTGCAAGGAAGTGTCGCATTTACTTTCATTTGAATCGCAGACGAGGAATGCATAACACTTCGCAATGAATATTATATCTTATCATGAAACATAGAAATGAGATGCAATATCTCGTTTTAAGAAACATTTGAACTCAATTGCTTCGGTACGTAGACATCTGCAGACGCTATTTCCTTGCAAGGAAGTGTCGCATTTACACTCATTTGAATCGTAGACGAGGAATGCATAACAATTCGCAATGAATATTATATCTTATCATGAAACATAGATATGAGATGCAATATCTCGTTTTAAGAAGCATTTGAACTCTATTGCTTCGATACGTAGACATCTGCAAACGCTATTTCCCTGCAAGGAAGTGTCGCATTTACATTCATTTGAAGTGTGGACGAGGAATAAATGACACTTCGCAAATCATATTATATCTTACCATGAAACATAGAAATGAGATTCGATATCGCGTTTTAAGAAGCATTAGAAATCTATTGCTACGATACGTAGACATCAGCAGACGCTATTTCATTGGAAGGAAGTGTCGCATTTACATTCATTTGAAGTGTGGACGAGGAATAAATGACACTTCGCAAATCATATTATATCTTACCATGAAACATAGAAATGAGATTCGATATCGCGTTTTAAGAAGCATTAGAACTCTATTGCTACGATACGTAGACATCTGCAGACGCTATTTCCTTGCTAGGAAGTGTCGCATTTTCATTCATTTGAAGTGTAGACGAGGAATACATAACACTTCGCAAATCATGTTATATCTTACCAGGAAACATAGAAATGAGATGCGATATCGCGTTTTAAGAATCATATGAACTCTATTGCTACGATACCTAGACACCTGCAAACGCTCTTTCCTTGCAAGGAAGTGTCGCATTAACATTCATATGAAGTGTAGACGAGGAATACATAACACTTCGCAAATAATATTATATCTTACCATGAAACATAGAAATGAGATGCGATATCGCGTTTTAGGAAGCATTAGAACTCTATTGCTACGATACCTAGACATCTGCAAACGCTATTTCCTTGCAAGGAAGTGTCGCATTTACATTCATTTGAAGTGTAGACGAGGAATACATAACACTTTGCAAATCATATTATATCTTACGATGAAACATAGAAATGAGATGCGATATCGCGTTTTAAGAATCATATGAACCCTATTGCTACGATACGTAGACATCTGCAATCGCTATTTCCTTGCAAGGAAGTGTCGCATTTACTTTCATTTGAATCGCAGACGAGGAATGCATAACACTTCGCAATGAATATTATATATTATCATGAAACATAGAAATGAGATGCAATATCTCGTTTTAAGAAACATTTGAACTCAATTGCTTCGGTACGTAGACATCTGCAAACGCTATTTCCTTGCAAGGAAGTGTCGCATTCACATTTATTTGAAGTGTAGACGAGGAATACATAACACTTCGCAAGTCATATTATATCTTACCATGAAACATAGAAATGAGATGCGATATCGCGTTTTAAGAAGCATTAGAACTCTACTGCTACGATAGGTAGACATATGCAAACGCTATTTCCTTGCAAGGAAGTGTCGCATTTACATTCATTTGATGTGTAGACGAGGAATACATCACACTTCGCGAATCATATTATATCTTCCCATGAAACAAAGAAATGAGATGCGATATCGCGTTTTAAGAATCATTAGAAATCTATTGCTACGATACGTAGATATCAGCAGACCCTATTTCATTGGAAGGAAGTGTCGCATTTACATTCATTTGAATCTTATACGAGGAATGCATAACACTTCGCAATGAATATTATATCTTATCATGAAACATAGATATGAGATGCAATATCTCGTTTTAAGAAGCATTTGAACTCTATTGCTTCGATACGTAGACATCTGCAAACGCTATTTCCCTGCAAGAAAGTGCCGCATTTACATTCATTTGAAGTGTAGACGAGGAATACATGACACTTCGCAAATCATATTATATCTTACCATGAAACAAAGAAATGAGATGCGATATCGCGTTTTAAGAATCATTAGAAATCTATTGCTACGATACGTAGACATCAGCAGACGCTATTTCATTGGAAGGAAGTGTCGCATTTACATTCATTTGAATCGTATACGAGGAATGCATAACACTTCGCAATGAATATTATATCTTATCATGAAACATAGATATGAGATGCAATATCTCGTTTTGAGAAGCATTTGAACTCTATTGCTACGATACCTAGACATCTGCAAACACTATTTCCTTGCAAGGAAGTGTCGCATTTACATTCATTTGAATCGTAGACGAGGAATGCATAACACTTCGCAATGAATATTATATCTTACCATGAAACATAGAAATGAGATCCGATATCGAGTTTTAAGATGCATTAGAAATCTATTGCTACGATACGTAGACATCTGCAAACGCTATTTCCTTGCAAGGAAGTGTCGCATTTACATTCATTTGAAGTGTAGACGAGTAATACATGACACTTCGCGAATCATATTATATCTTTCCATGAAACATAGAAATGAGATGCGATATCGCGTTTTATGAAGCATTAGAACTCTATCGCTACGATACCTAGACATCTCCAGACACTATTTCCTAGCAAGGAAGCGTCGCATTTACATTCATTTGAAGTGTAGACGAGGAATACATAACACTTCGCAAATCATATTATATCTTACCATGAAACATAGAAATGAGATGCGATATCAAGTTTTAAGAATCATAAGAACTCTATTGCTACGATACGTAGACATCTGCAAACGCTATTTCCTTGCAAGGAAGTGTCGCATTTACATTCATATGAAGTGTAGACGAGGAATACATAACACTCCGCAAATCATATTATATCTTACCATGAAACATAGAAATGAGATGCGATATCGCGTTTTAAGAAGCATTAGAACTCTATCGCTACGATACCTAGACATCTGCAGACGCTATTTCCTGGCAAGGAAGTGTCGCATTTACATTCATTTGAATCGTAGACGAGGAATGCATAACACTTTGCAATGATTATTATATCTTATCATGAGACATAGATATGGGATGCAATATCTCGTTTTAAGAAGCATTTGAACTCTATTGCTTCGATACGTAGACATCTGCAAACGCTATTTCCCTGCAAGGAAGTGTCGCATTTACATTCATTTGAAGTGTAGACGAGGAATACATGACACTTCGCAAATCATATTATATCTTACCATGAAACAAAGAAATGAGATGCGATATCGCGTTTTAAGAATCATTAGAAATCTATTGCTACGATACATAGACATCAGCAGACGCTATTTCATTGGAAGGAAGTGTCGCATTTACATTCATTTGAATCGTATACGAGGAATGCATAACACTTCGCAATGAATATTATATCTTATCATGAAACATAGATATGAGATGCAATATCTCGTTTTAAGAAGCATTTGAACTCTATTGCTACGATACCTAGACATCTGCAAACACTATTTCCTTGCAAGGAAGTGTCGCATTTACATTCATTTGAATCGTAGACGAGGAATGCATAACACTTCGCAATGAATATTATATCTTACCATGAAACATAGAAATGAGATCCGATATCGAGTTTTAAGAAGCATTAGAAATCTATTGCTACGATACGTAGACATCTGCAAACGCTATTTCCTTGCAAGGAAGTGTCGCATTTACATTCATTTGAAGTGTAGACGAGTAATACATGACACTTCGCAAATCATATTATATCTTTCCATGAAACATAGAAATGAGATGCGATATCGCGTTTTATGAAGCATTAGAACTCTATCGCTACGATACCTAGACATCTCCAGACACTATTTCCTAGCAAGGAAGTGTCGCATTTACATTCATTTGAAGTGTAGACGAGGAATACATAACACTTCGCAAATCATATTATATCTTACCATGAAACATAGAAATGAGATGCGACATCAAGTTTTAAGAATCATAAGAACTCTATTGCTACGATACGTAGACATCTGCAAACGCTATTTCCTTGCAAGGAAGTGTCGCATTTACACTCATTTGAATCGTATACGAGAAATGCATAACACTTCGCAATGAATATTATATCTTATCATGAAACAAAGATATGAGATGCAATATCTCGTTTTAAGAAGCATTTGATCTCCATTGCTACGATACCTAGACATCTGCAGACGCTGTTTCCTAGCAAGGAAGTGTCGCATTTACATTCATTTGAAGTGTAGACGAGGAATACATGACACTTCGCAAATCATATTATATCTTACCATGAAACATAGAAATGAAATGCGATATCGCGTTTTAAGAAGCATTAGAACTCTATTGCTACGATAGGTAGACATCTGCAAACGCTATTTCCTTGCAAGGAAGTGTCGCATTTACATTCATATGAAGTGTAGACGAGGAATACATAACACTTTGCAATGAATATTATATCTTATCATGAAACATAGATATGGGATGCAATATCTCGTTTTAAGAAGCATTTGAACTCTATTGCTTCGATACGTAGACATCTGCAAACGCTATTTCCTTGCAAGGAAGTGTCGCATTTACATTCATTTGAAGTGTAGACGAGGAATACATAACACTTCGCAAATCATATTATATCTTACCATGAAACATAGAAATGAGATTCGATATCGCGTTTTAAGAATCATAAGAACTCTATTGCTACTATACGTAGACATCTGCAAACGCTATTTCCTTGCAAGGAAGTGTCGCATTTACATTCATTTGAATCGTAGACGAGGAATGCATAACAATTCGCAATGAATATTATATCTTATCATGAAACATAGATATGAGATGCAATATCTCGTTTTAAGAAGCATTTGAACTCTATTGCTTCGATACGTAGACATCTGCAAACGCTATTTCCCTGCAAGGAAGTGTCGCATTTACATTCATTTGAAGTGTAGACGAGGAATACATGACACTTCGCAAATCATATTATATCTTACCATGAAACAAAGAAATGAGATGCGATATCGCGTTTTAAGAATCATTAGAAATCTGTTGCTACGATACGTAGACATCAGCAGACGCTATTTCATTGGAAGGAAGTGTCGCATTTACATTCATTTGCAGTGTGGACGAGGAATAAATGACACTTCGCAAATCATATTATATCTTACCATGAAACATAGAAATGAGATTCGATATCGCGTTTTAAGAAGCATTAGAACTCTATTGCTATGATACGTAGACATCTGCAGACGCTATTTCCTTGCTAGGAAGTGTCGCATTTTCATTCATTTGAAGTGTAGACGAGGAATACATAACACTTCGCAAATCATGTTATATCTTACCATGAAACATAGAAATGAGATGCGATATCGCGTTTTAAGAATCATATGAACTCTATTGCTACGATACCTAGACATCTGCAAACGCTCTTTCCTTGCAAGGAAGTGTCGCATTAACATTCATATGAAGTGTAGACGAGGAATACATAACACTTCGCAAATAATATTATATCTTACCATGAAACATAGAAATGAGATTCGATATCGCGTTTTAAGAAGCATTAGAACTCTATTGCTACGATACGTAGACATCTGCAAACGCTATTTCCTTGCAAGGACGTGTCGCATTTACGTTCATTTGAATCATAGACGAGGAAAGCATAACACTTCGCAATGAATATTATATCTTATCATGAAACATAAATATGAGATGCAATATCTCGTTTTAAGAACCATTTGAACTCTATTGCTTCGATACGTAGACATTTGCAAACGCTATTTCTTTGCAAGGAAGTGTCGCATTTACATTCATTTGAAGTGTAGACGAGGAATACATAACACTTGGCAAATCATATTATATCTTACCATGAAACATAGAACTGAGATGCGATATCGCGTTTTAAGAAGTATTAGAACTCTATTGCTACGATACCTAGACATCTGTAAACGCTATTTCCTTGCAAGGAAGTGTCGCATTTACATTCATTTGAATAGTAGACGAGGAATGCATAACACTTCGCAATGAATATTAAATCTTACCATGAAACATAGAAATGTGATGCGATATCGCGTTTTAAGAATCATATGAACTCTATTGCTACGATACGTAGACATCTGCAATCGCTATTTCCTTGCAAGGAAGTGTCGCATTTACTTTCATTTGAATCGCAGACGAGGAATGCATAACACTTCGCAATGAATATTATATCTTATCATGAAACATAGAAATGAGATGCAATATCTCGTTTTAAGAAGCATTTGAACTCAATTGCTTCGGTACGTAGACATCTGCAAACGCTATTTCCTTGCAAGGAAGTGTCGCATTCACATTTGTTTGAAGTGTAGACGAGGAATACATAACACTTCGCAAGTCATATTATATCTTACCATGAAACATAGAAATGAGATGCGATATCGCGTTTTAAGAAGCATTAGAACTCTACTGCTACGATAGGTAGACATATGCAAACGCTATTTCCTTGCAAGGAAGTGTCGCATTTACATTCATTTGAAGTGTAGACGAGGAATACTTCACACTTCGCGAATCATATTATATCTTAACATGAAACATATAAATGGGATGCGATATTGTGCTTTGAGAAGCATTAGAACTCTACCGCTACGACACCTAGACATCTGCAGACGCTATTTCCTTGCAAGGAAGTGTCGCATTTACATTCATTTGAAGTGTAGACGAGGAATACATAACACTTTGCAAATCATATTATATCTTACGATGAAACATAGAAATGAGATGCGATATCAAGTTTTAAGAATCATAAGAACTCTATTGCTACGATACGTAGACATCTGCAAACGCTATTTCCTTGCAAGGAAGTGTCGCATTAACATTCATATGAAGTGTAGACGAGGAATACATAACACTTCGCAAATAATATTATATCTTACCATGAAACATAGAAATGAGATTCGATATCGCGTTTTAAGAAGCATTAGAACTCTATTGCTACGATACCTAGACATCTGCAGACGCTATTTCCTGGCAAGGAAGTGTCGCATTTACATTCATTTGAATCGTAGACGAGGAATGCATAACACTTCGCAATGAATATTATATCTTATCATGAAACATAGGTATGAGATGCAATATCTCGTTTTAAGAATCATAAGAACTCTATGGCTACGATACGTAGACACCTGCAAACGCTATTTCCTTGCAAGGAAGTGTCGCATTTACATTCATTTGAAGTGTAGACGAGGAATACATAACACTTCGCAAATCATATTATATCTTACCATGAAACATAGAAATGAGATGCGATATCGCGTTTTAAGAAGTATTGGAACACTATTGCTAAGATAGGTAGACATTTGCAAACGCTATTTCCTTGCAAGGAAGTGTCGCATTCACATTCATTTGAAGTGTAGACGAGGAATACATGATACTTCGCAAATCATATTATATCTTACCATGAAACATAGATACGAGATGCAATATCTCGTTTTAAGAAGCATTTGAACTCTATTGCTTCGATACGTAGACATCTGCAAACGCTATTTCCTTGCAAGGAAGTGTCGCATTTACATTCATTTGAATCGTAGACGAGGAATGCATAACACTTCGCAATGAATATTATATCTTACCATGAAACATAGAAATGAGATCCGATATCGAGTTTTAAGAAGCATTAGAAATCTATTGCTACGATACGTAGACATCTGCAAACGCTATTTCCTTGCAAGGAAGTGTCGCATTTACATTCATTTGAAGTGTAGACGAGTAATACATGACACTTCGCGAATCATATTATATCTTTCCATGAAACATAGAAATGAGATGCGATATCGCGTTTTATGAAGCATTAGAACTCTATCGCTACGATACCTAGACATCTCCAGACACTATTTCCTAGCAAGGAAGCGTCGCATTTACATTCATTTGAAGTGTAGACGAGGAATACATAACACTTCGCAAATCATATTATATCTTACCATGAAACATAGAAATGAGATGCGATATCAAGTTTTAAGAATCATAAGAACTCTATTGCTACGATACGTAGACATCTGCAAACGCTATTTCCTTGCAAGGAAGTGTCGCATTTACATTCATATGAAGTGTAGACGAGGAATACATAACACTCCGCAAATCATATTATATCTTACCATGAAACATAGAAATGAGATGCGATATCGCGTTTTAAGAAGCATTAGAACTCTATCGCTACGATACCTAGACATCTGCAGACGCTATTTCCTGGCAAGGAAGTGTCGCTTTTACATTCATTTGAATCGTAGACGAGGAATGCATAACACTTTGCAATGATTATTATATCTTATCATGAGACATAGATATGGGATGCAATATCTCGTTTTAAGAAGCATTTGAACTCTATTGCTTCGATACGTAGACATCTGCAAACGCTATTTCCCTGCAAGGAAGTGTCGCATTTACATTCATTTGAAGTGTAGACGAGGAATACATGACACTTCGCAAATCATATTATATCTTACCATGAAACAAAGAAATGAGATGCGATATCGCGTTTTAAGAATCATTAGAAATCTGTTGCTACGATACGTAGACATCTGCAAACGCTATTTCCTTGCAAGGAAGTGTCGCATTTACATTCATTTGAAGTGTAGACGAGTAATACATGACACTTCGCAAATCATATTATATCTTTCCATGAAACATAGAAATGAGATGCGATATCGCGTTTTATGAAGCATTAGAACTCTATCGCTACGATACCTAGACATCTCCAGACACTATTTCCTAGCAAGGAAGTGTCGCATTTACATTCATTTGAAGTGTAGACGAGGAATACATAACACTTCGCAAATCATATTATATCTTACCATGAAACATAGAAATGAGATGCGATATCAAGTTTTAAGAATCATAAGAACTCTATTGCTACGATACGTAGACATCTGCAAACGCTATTTCCTTGCAAGGAAGTGTCGCATTTACACTCATTTGAATCGTATACGAGAAATGCATAACACTTCGCAATGAATATTATATCTTATCATGAAACAAAGATATGAGATGCAATATCTCGTTTTAAGAAGCATTTGATCTCTATTGCTACGATACCTAGACATCTGCAGACGCTGTTTCCTAGCAAGGAAGTGTCGCATTTACATTCATTTGAAGTGTAGACGAGGAATACATGACACTTCGCAAATCATATTATATCTTACCATGAAACATAGAAATGAAATGCGATATCGCGTTTTAAGAAGCATTAGAACTCTATTGCTACGATAGGTAGACATCTGCAAACGCTATTTCCTTGCAAGGAAGTGTCGCATTTACATTCATATGAAGTGTAGACGAGGAATACATAACAGTTTGCAATGAATATTATATCTTATCATGAAACATAGATACGGGATGCAATATCTCGTTTTAAGAAGCATTTGAACTCTATTGCTTCGATACGTAGACATCTGCAAACGCTATTTCCTTGCAAGGAAGTGTCGCATTTACATTCATTTGAAGTGTAGACGAGGAATACATAACACTTCGCAAATCATATTATATCTTACCATGAAACATAGAAATGAGATTCGATATCGCGTTTTAAGAATCATAAGAACTCTATTGCTACTATACGTAGACATCTGCAAACGCTATTTCCTTGCAAGGAAGTGTCGCATTTACATTCATTTGAATCGTAGACGAGGAATGCATAACAATTCGCAATGAATATTATATCTTATCATGAAACATAGATATGAGATGCAATATCTCGTTTTAAGAAGCATTTGAACTCTATCGCTACGATACCTAGACATCTGCAGACGCTATTTCCTGGCAAGGAAGTGTCGCATTTACATTCATTTGAATCGTAGACGAGGAATGCATAACACTTTGCAATGATTATTATATCTTATCATGAGACATAGATATGGGATGCAATATCTCGTTTTAAGAAGCATTTGAACTCTATTGCTTCGATACGTAGACATCTGCAAACGCTATTTCCCTGCAAGGAAGTGTCGCATTTACATTCATTTGAAGTGTAGACGAGGAATACATGACACTTCGCAAATCATATTATATCTTACCATGAAACAAAGAAATGAGATGCGATATCGCGTTTTAAGAATCATTAGAAATCTATTGCTACGATACATAGACATCAGCAGACGCTATTTCATTGGAAGGAAGTGTCGCATTTACATTCATTTGAATCGTATACGAGGAATGCATAACACTTCGCAATGAATATTATATCTTATCATGAAACATAGATATGAGATGCAATATCTCGTTTTAAGAAGCATTTGAACTCTATTGCTACGATACCTAGACATCTGCAAACACTATTTCCTTGCAAGGAATTGTCGCATTTACATTCATTTGAATCGTAGACGAGGAATGCATAACACTTCGCAATGAATATTATATCTTACCATGAAACATAGAAATGAGATCCGATATCGAGTTTTAAGAAGCATTAGAAATCTATTGCTACGATACGTAGACATCTGCAAACGCTATTTCCTTGCAAGGAAGTGTCGCATTTACATTCATTTGAAGTGTAGACGAGTAATACATGACACTTCGCAAATCATATTATATCTTTCCATGAAACATAGAAATGAGATGCGATATCGCGTTTTATGAAGCATTAGAACTCTATCGCTACGATACCTAGACATCTCCAGACACTATTTCCTAGCAAGGAAGTGTCGCATTTACATTCATTTGAAGTGTAGACGAGGAATACATAACACTTCGCAAATCATATTATATCTTACCATGAAACATAGAAATGAAATGCGATATCGCGTTTTAAGAAGCATTAGAACTCTATTGCTACGATAGGTAGACATCTGCAAACGCTATTTCCTTGCAAGGAAGTGTCGCATTTACATTCATATGAAGTGTAGACGAGGAATACATAACACTTTGCAATGAATATTATATCTTATCATGAAACATAGATATGGGATGCAATATCTCGTTTTAAGAAGCATTTGAACTCTATTGCTTCGATACGTAGACATCTGCAAACGCTATTTCCTTGCAAGGAAGTGTCGCATTTACATTCATTTGAAGTGTAGACGAGGAATACATAACACTTCGCAAATCATATTATATCTTACCATGAAACATAGAAATGAGATTCGATATCGCGTTTTAAGAATCATAAGAACTCTATTGCTACTATACGTAGACATCTGCAAACGCTATTTCCTTGCAAGGAAGTGTCGCATTTACATTCATTTGAATCGTAGACGAGGAATGCATAACAATTCGCAATGAATATTATATCTTATCATGAAACATAGATATGAGATGCAATATCTCGTTTTAAGAAGCATTTGAAATCTATTGCTTCGATACGTAGACATCTGCAAACGCTATTTCCCTGCAAGGAAGTGTCGCATTTACATTCATTTGAAGTGTAGACGAGGAATACATGACACTTCGCAAATCATATTATATCTTACCATGAAACAAAGAAATGAGATGCGATATCGCGTTTTAAGAATCATTAGAAATCTGTTGCTACGATACGTAGACATCAGCAGACGCTATTTCATTGGAAGGAAGTGTCGCATTTACATTCATTTGCAGTGTGGACGAGGAATAAATGACACTTCGCAAATCATATTATATCTTACCATGAAACATAGAAATGAGATTCGATATCGCGTTTTAAGAAGCATTAGAACTCTATTGCTACGATACGTAGACATCTGCAGACGCTATTTCCTTGCTAGGAAGTGTCGCATTTTCATTCATTTGAAGTGTAGACGAGGAATACATAACACTTCGCAAATCATGTTATATCTTACCATGAAACATAGAAATGAGATGCGATATCTCGTTTTAAGAATCATATGAACTCTATTGCTACGATACCTAGACATCTGCAAACGCTCTTTCCTTGCAAGGAAGTGTCGCATTAACATTCATATGAAGTGTAGACGAGGAATACATAACACTTCGCAAATAATATTATATCTTACCATGAAACATAGAAATGAGATTCGATATCGCGTTTTAAGGAGCATTAGAACTCTATTGCTACGATACGTAGACATCTGCAAACGCTATTTCCTTGCAAGGACGTGTCGCATTTACGTTCATTTGAATCATAGACGAGGAATGCATAACACTTCGCAATGAATATTATATCTTATCATGAAACATAAATATGAGATGCAATATCTCGTTTTAAGAAGCATTTGAACTCTATTGCTTCGATACGTAGACATTTGCAAACGCTATTTCTTTGCAAGGAAGTGTCGCATTTACATTCATTTGAAGTGTAGACGAGGAATACATAACACTTGGCAAATCATATTATATCTTACCATGAAACATAGAACTGAGATGCGATATCGCGTTTTAGGAAGTATTAGAACTCTATTGCTACGATACCTAGACATCTGTAAACGATATTTCCTTGCAAGGAAGTGTCGCATTTACATTCATTTGAATAGTAGACGAGGAATGCATAACACTTCGCAATGAATATTATATCTTATCATGAAACATAGAAATGAGATGCAATATCTCGTTTTAAGAGGCATTAGAACTCTATTGCTACGATAGGTAGACATCTGCAAACGCTATTTCCTAGCAAGGAAGTGTCGCATTTACATTCATTTGAAGTGTAGAAGAGGAATACATGACACTTCGCAAATCATATTATATCTTACCATGAAACATGGAAATGAGATGCGATATCGCGTTTTAAGAAGCATTAGAACTCTATTGCTACGATAGGTAGACATCTGCAAACGCTATTTCCTAGCAAGGAAGTGTCGCATTTACATTCATTTGAAGTGTAGACGAGGACTACATAACACTTCGCAAATCATATTATATCTTACCATGAAACATAGAAATGAGATGCGATATCGCTTTTTAAGAATCATAAGAACTCTATTGCTACGATACGTAGACATCTGCAAACGCTATTTCCTTCCAAGGAAGTGTCGCATTTACATTTATTTGAAGTGTAGACGAGTAATACATAACACTTCCCCAATCATATTATATCTTACCATGAAACATAGAAATGAGATGCGATATCGCGTTTTAAGAAGCATTGGAAATCTATTGCTACGATACGTAGACATTTGCAAACGCTATATCCTAGCGAGGAAGTGTCGCATTTACATTCATTTGAAGTGTAGACGAGAAATACATAACACTTCGCAAATCATATTATACCTTACCATGAAACATAGAAATGAGATGCGATGTCGCGTTTGAGAATCATTAGAACACTATTGCTACGATAGGTAGACATTTGCAAACGCTATATCCTAGCGAGGAAGTGTCGCATTTACATTCATTTGATGTGTAGACGAGGAATACATCACACTTCGCGAATCATATTATATCTTACCATCAAACAAAGAAATGAGATGCGATATCGCGTTTTAAGAATCATTAGAAATCTATTGCTACGATACGTAGACATCAGCAGACCCTATTTCATTGGAAGGAAGTGTCGCATTTACATTCATTTGAATCGTATACGAGGAATGCATAACACTTCGCAATGAATATTATATCTTATCATGAAACATAGATATGAGATGCAATATCTCGTTTTAAGAAGCATTTGAACTCTATTGCTTCGATACGTAGACATCTGCAAACGCTATTTCCCTGCAAGAAAGTGCCGCATTTACATTCATTTGAAGTGTAGACGAGGAATACATGACACTTCGCAAATCATATTATATCTTACCATGAAACAAAGAAATGAGATGCGATATCGCGTTTTAAGAATCATTAGAAATCTATTGCTACGATACGTAGACATCAGCAGACGCTATTTCATTGGAAGGAAGTGTCGCATTTACATTCATTTGAATCGTATACGAGGAATGCATAACACTTCGCAATGAATATTATATCTTATCATGAAACATAGATATGAGATGCAATATCTCGTTTTAAGAAGCATTTGAACTCTATTGCTACGATACCTAGACATCTGCAAACACTATTTCCTTGCAAGGAAGTGTCGCATTTACATTCATTTGAATCGTAGACGAGGAATGCATAACACTTCGCAATGAATATTATATCTTACCATGAAACATAGAAATGAGATGCGATATCGCGTTTTAAGAAGTACTAGAACACTATTGCTAAGATAGGTAGACATTTGCAAACGCTATTTCCTTGCAAGGAAGTGTCGCATTTACATTCATTTGAAGTGTAGACGAGGAATACATAACACTTCTCCAATCATATTATATCTTACCATGAAACATAGAAATGAGATGCGATATCGCGTTTTAAGAAGCATTAGAACACTATTGCTACGATACGTACACATCTCCAAACGCTATTTCCCTGCAAGGAAGTGTCGCATTTACATTCATTTGAAGTGTAGACGAGGACTACATAACACTTCGCAAATCATATTATATATTACCATGAAACACAGAAATGAGATGCGATATCGCGTTTTAAGAATCATAAGAACTCTATTGCTACGATCCCTAGTCATCAGCAGTCGCTATTTCCTAGCAGGGAAGTGTGGCATTTACATTCATTTGAAATGTAGACGAGGAATACATGACACTTCGCAAATCATATTATATCTTAGCATGAAACATAGAAATGAGATGCGATATCGCGTTTTAAGAAGCATTGGAAACCTATTGCTACGATACGTAGACATCTGCAAACGCTATATCCTATCGAGGAAGTGTCGCATTCACATTCATTTGAAGTGCGGACGAGGAATACATAACACTTCGCAAATCATATTATATCTTACCATGAAACACAGAAATGAGATGCGATATCGCGTTTTAAGAAGCATTAGAACTCTATTGCTACGATAGGTAGACATCTGCAAACGCTATTTCCTAGCAAGGAAGTGTCGCATTTACATTCATTTGAAGTGTAGACGAGGACTACATAACACTTCGCAAGTCATATTATATCTTACCATGAAACATAGAAATGAGATGCGATATCGCTTTTTAAGAATCATAAGAACTCTATTGCTACGATACGTAGACATCTGCAAACGCTATTTCCTTCCAAGGAAGTGTCGCATTTACATTTATTTGAAGTGTAGACGAGTAATACATAACACTTCCCCAATCATATTATATCTTACCATGAAACATAGAAATGAGATGCGATATCGCGTTTTAAGAAGCATTGGAAATCTATTGCTACGATACGTAGACATTTGCAAACGCTATATCCTAGCGAGGAAGTGTCGCATTTACATTCATTTGAAGTGTAGACGAGAAATACATAACACTTCGCAAATCATATTATACCTTACCATGAAACATAGAAATGAGATGCGATGTCGCGTTTTAAGAATCATTAAAACACTATTGCTACGATAGGTAGACATTTGCAAACGCTATATCCTAGCGAGGAAGTGTCGCATTTACATTCATTTGATGTGTAGACGAGGAATACATCACACTTCGCGAATCATATTATATCTTACCATGAAACAAAGAAATGAGATGCGATATCGCGTTTTAAGAATCATTAGAAATCTATTGCTACGATACGTAGACATCAGCAGACCCTATTTCATTGGAAGGAAGTGTCGCATTTACATTCATTTGAATCGTATACGAGGAATGCATAACACTTCGCAATGAATATTATATCTTATCATGAAACATAGATATGAGATGCAATATCTCGTTTTAAGAAGCATTTGAACTCTATTGCTACGATACCTAGACATCTGCAAACACTATTTCCTTGCAAGGAAGTGTCGCATTTACATTCATTTGAATCGTAGACGAGGAATGCATAACACTTCGCAATGAATATTATATCTTACCATGAAACATAGAAATGAGATCCGATATCGAGTTTTAAGAAGCATTAGAAATCTATTGCTACGATACGTAGACATCTGCAAACGCTATTTCCTTGCAAGGAAGTGTCGCATTTACATTCATTTGAAGTGTAGACGAGTAATACATGACACTTCGCAAATCATATTATATCTTTCCATGAAACATAGAAATGAGATGCGATATCGCGTTTTATGAAGCATTAGTACTCTATCGCTACGATGCCTAGACATCTCCAGACACTATTTCCTAGCAAGGAAGCGTCGCATTTACATTCATTTGAAGTGTAGACGAGGAATACATAACACTTCGCAAATCATATTATATCTTACCATGAAACATAGAAATGAGATGCGATATCAAGTTTTAAGAATCATAAGAACTCTATTGCTACGATACGTAGACATCTGCAAACGCTATTTCCTTGCAAGGAAGTGTCGCATTTACATTCATATGAAGTGTAGACGAGGAATACATAACACTCCGCAAATCATATTATATCTTACCATGAAACATAGAAATGAGATGCGATATCGCGTTTTAAGAAGCATTAGAACTCTATCGCTACGATACCTAGACATCTGCAGACGCTATTTCCTGGCAAGGAAGTGTCGCATTTACATTCATTTGAATCGTAGACGAGGAATGCATAACACTTTGCAATGATTATTATATCTTATCATGAAACATAGATATGGGATGCAATATCTCGTTTTAAGAAGCATTTGAACTCTATTGCTTCGATACGTAGACATCTGCAAACGCTATTTCCTTGCAAGGAAGTGTCGCATTTACATTCATTTGAAGTGTAGACGAGGAATACATAACACTTCGCAAATCATATTATATCTTACCATGAAACATAGAAATGAGATTCGATATCGCGTTTTAAGAATCATAAGAACTCTATTGCTACTATACGTAGACATCTGCAAACGCTATTTCCTTGCAAGGAAGTGTCGCATTTACATTCATTTTAATCGTAGACGAGGAATGCATAACAATTCGCAATGAATATTATATCTTATCATGAAACATAGATATGAGATGCAATATCTCGTTTTAAGAAGCATTTGAACACTATTGCTTCGATACGTAGACATCTGCAAACGCTATTTCCCTACAAGGAAGTGTCGCATTTACATTCATTTGAAGTGTAGACGAGGAATACATGACACTTCGCAAATCATATTATATCTTACCATGAAACAAAGAAATGAGATGCGATATCGCGTTTTAAGAATCATTAGAAATCTATTGCTACGATACGTAGACATCAGCAGACGCTATTTCATTGGAAGGAAGTGTCGCATTTACATTCATTTGAATCGTATACGAGGAATGCATAACACTTCGCAATGAATATTATATCTTATCATGAAACATAGATATGAGATGCAATATCTCGTTTTAAGAAGCATTTGAACTCTATTGCTACGATACCTAGACATCTGCAAACACTATTTCCTTGCAAGGAAGTGTCGCATTTACATTCATTTGAATCGTAGACGAGGAATGCATAACACTTCGCAATGAATATTATATCTTACCATGAAACATAGAAATGAGATCCGATATCGAGTTTTAAGAAGCATTAGAAATCTATTGCTACGATACGTAGACATCTGCAAACGCTATTTCCTTGCAAGGAAGTGTCGCATTTACATTCATTTGAAGTGTAGACGAGTAATACATGACACTTCGCAAATCATATTATATCTTTCCAAGAAACATAGAAATGAGATGCGATATCGCGTTTTATGAAGCATTAGAACTCTATCGCTACGATACCTAGACATCTCCAGACACTATTTCCTAGCAAGGAAGTGTCGCATTTACATTCATTTGAAGTGTAGACGAGGAATACATAACACTTCGCAAATCATATTATATCTTACCATGAAACATAGAAATGAGATGCGATATCAAGTTTTAAGAATCATAAGAACTCTATTGCTACGATACGTAGACATCTGCAAACGCTATTTCCTTGCAAGGAAGTGTCGCATTTACACTCATTTGAATCGTATACGAGAAATGCATAACACTTCGCAATGAATATTATATCTTATCATGAAACAAAGATATGAGATGCAATATCTCGTTTTAAGAAGCATTTGAACTCTATTGCTACGATACCTAGACATCTGCAGACGCTGTTTCCTAGAAAGGAAGTGTCGCATTTACATTCATTTGAAGTGTAGACGAGGAATACATGACACTTCGCAAATCATATTTTATCTTACCATGAAACATAGAAATGAAATGCGATATCGCGTTTTAAGAAGCATTAGAACTCCATTGCTACGATAGGTAGACATCTGCAAACGCTATTTCCTTGCAAGGAAGTGTCGCATTTACATTCATATGAAGTGTAGACGAGGAATACATAACACTTTGCAATGAATATTATATCTTATCATGAAACATAGATATGGGATGCAATATCTCGTTTTAAGAAGCATTTGAACTCTATTGCTTTCGATACGTAGACATCTGCAAACGCTATTTCCTTGCAAGGAAGTGTCGCATTTACATTCATTTGAAGTGTAGACGAGGAATACATAACACTTCGCAAATCATATTATATCTTACCATGAAACATAGAAATGAGATTCGATATCGCGTTTTAAGAATCATAAGAACTCTATTGCTACTATACGTAGACATCTGCAAACGCTATTTCCTTGCAAGGAAGTGTCGCATTTACATTCATTTGAATCGTAGACGAGGAATGCATAACAATTCGCAATGAATATTATATCTTATCATGAAACATAGATATGAGATGCAATATCTCGTTTTAAGAAGCATTTGAACTCTATTGCTTCGATACGTAGACATCTGCAAACGCTATTTCCCTGCAAGGAAGTGTCGCATTTACATTCATTTGAAGTGTAGACGAGGAATACATGACACTTCGCAAATCATATTATATCTTACCATGAAACAAAGAAATGAGATGCGATATCGCGTTTTAAGAATCATTAGAAATCTATTGCTACGATACGTAGACATCAGCAGACGCTATTTCATTGGAAGGAAGTGTCGCATTTACATTCATTTGAAGTGTGGACGAGGAATAAATGACACTTCGCAAATCATATTATATCTTACCATGAAACATAGAAATGAGATTCGATATCGCGTTTTAAGAAGCATTAGAACTCTATTGCTACTATACCTAGACATCTGCAAACGCTATTTCCTTGCAAGGACGTGTCGCATTTACGTTCATTTGAATCATAGACGAGGAATGCATAACACTTCGCAATGAATATTATATCTTATCATGAAACATAAATATGAGATGCAATATCTCGTTTTAAGAAGCATTTGAACTCTATTGCTTCGATACGTAGACATTTGCAAACGCTATTTCTTTGCAAGGAAGTGTCGCATTTACATTCATTTGAAGTGTAGACGAGGAATACATAACACTTGGCAAATCATATTATATCTTACCATGAAACATAGAACTGAGATGCGATATCGCGTTTTAAGAAGCATTAGAACTCTATTGCTACGATACCTAGACATCTGTAAACGCTATTTCCTTGCAAGGAAGTGTCGCATTTACATTCATTTGAATAGTAGACGAGGAATGCATAACACTTCGCAATGAATATTAAATCTTACCATGAAACATAGAAATGTGATGCGATATCGCGTTTTAAGAATCATATGAACTCTATTGCTACGATACGTAGACATCTGCAATCGCTATTTCCTTGCAAGGAAGTGTCGCATTTACTTTCATTTGAATCGCAGACGAGGAATGCATAACACTTCGCAATGAATATTATATCTTATCATGAAACATAGAAATGAGATGCAATATCTCGTTTTAAGAAGCATTTGAACTCAATTGCTTCGGTACGTAGACATCTGCAAACGCTATTTCCTTGCAAGGAAGTGTCGCATTCACATTTGTTTAAGTGTAGATGAGGAATACATAACACTTCGCAAGTCATATTATATCTTACCATGAAACATAGAAATGAGATGCGATATCGCGTTTTAAGAAGCATTAGAACTCTACTGCTACGATAGGTAGACATATGCAAACGCTATTTCCTTGCAAGGAAGTGTCGCATTTACATTCATTTGAAGTGTAGACGAGGAATACATCACACTTCGCCAATCATATTATATCTTAACATGAAACATATAAATGGGATGCGATATTGTGCTTTGAGAAGCATTAGAACTCTACCGCTACGACACCTAGACATCTGCAGACGCTATTACCTTTCAAGGAAGTGCCGCATTTACATTCAATTGAATCGTATACGAGGAATACATAACACTTCGCAAATCATATTATATCTTACCATGAAACATACAAATGAGATGCGATATCGCGTATTAGGAAGCATTAGAACTCTATTGCTACGATACCTAGACATCTGCAAACGCTATTTCCTTGCAAGGAAGTGTCGCATTTACATTCATTTGAAGTGTAGACGAGGAATACATAACACTTTGCAAATCATATTATATCTTACGATGAAACATAGAAATGAGATGCGATATCAAGTTTTAAGAATCATAAGAACTCTATTGCTACGATACGTAGACATCTGCAAACGCTATTTCCTTGCAAGGAAGTGTCGCATTAACATTCATATGAAGTGTAGACGAGGAATACATAACACTTCGCAAATAATATTATATCTTACCATGAAACATAGAAATGAGATTCGATATCGCGTTTTAAGAAGCATTAGAACTCTATTGCTACGATACGTAGACATCTGCAAACGCTATTTCCTTGCTAGGAAGTGTCGCATTTTCATTCATTTGAAGTGTAGACGAGGAATACATAACACTTCGCAAATCATGTTATATCTTACCATGAAACATAGAAATGAGATGCGATATCGCGTTTTAAGAATCATATGAACTCTATTGCTACGATACCTAGACATCTGCAAACGCTATTTCCTTGCAAGGAAGTGTCGCATTTACATTCATTTGAAGTGTAGACGAGGAATACATAACACTTTGCAAATCATATTATATCTTACGATGAAACATAGAAATGAGATGCGATATCGCGTTTTAAGAATCATAAGAACTCCATTGCTACGATACGTAGACAGCTGCAAACGCTCTTTCCTTGCAAGGAAGTGTCGCATTAACATTCATATGAAGTGTAGACGAGGAATGCATAACACTTCGCAATGAATATTAAATCTTACCATGAAACATAGAAATGAGATGCGATATCGCGTTTTAAGAATCATATGAACTCTATTGCTACGATACGTAGACATCTGCAATCGCTATTTCCTTGCAAGGAAGTGTCGCATTTACTTTCATTTGAATCGCAGACGAGGAATGCATAACACTTCGCAATGAATATTATATGTTATCATGAAACATAGGTATGAGATGCAATATCTCGTTTTAAGAATCATAAGAACTCTATGGCTACGATACGTAGACACCTGCAAACGCTATTTCCTTGCAAGGAAGTGTGGCATTTACATTCATTTGAAGTGTAGACGGGGAATACATGACACTTCGCAAATCATATTATATCTTACCATGAAACATAGAAATGTGATGCGATATCGCGTTTTAAGAAGCATTGGAAATCTATTGCTACGTTACGCAGACATCTGCAAACGCTATATCCTAGCGAGGAAGTGTCGCAATCACATTCATTTGAAGTGTAGACGAGGAATACATAACACTTCGCAAATCATATTATATCTTACCATGAAACATAGAAATGAGATGCGATATCGCGTTTTAAGAAGTATTGGAACACTATTGCTAAGATAGGTAGACATTTGCAAACGCTATTTCCTTGCAAGGAAGTGTCGCATTTACATTCATTTGAAGTGTAGACGAGGAATACATAACACTTCTCCAATCATATTACATCTTACCATGAAACGTAGAAATGAGATGCGATATCGCGTTTTAAGGAGCATTGGAAATCTATTGCTACGATACATAGACATCTGCAAACGCTATATCCTAGCGAGGAAGTGTCGCATTCACATTCATTTGAAGTGTAGACGAGGAATACATGATACTTCGCAAATCATATTATATCTTACCATGAAACATAGATACGAGATGCAATATCTCGTTTTAAGAAGCATTTGAACTCTATTGCTTCGATACGTAGACATCTGCAAACGCTATTTCCTTGCAAGGAAGTGTCGCATTTACATTCATTTGAAGTGTAAACGAGGACTACATAACACTTCGCGAATCATATTATATCTTACCATGAATCATAGAAATGAGATGCGATATCGCGTTTTAAGAATCATAAGAACTCTATTGCTACGATACGTAGACATCTGCAAACGCTATTTCCTTGCAAGGAAGTGTCGCATTTACATTCATTTGAAGTGTAGACGAGTAATACATAACACTTCCCCAATCATATTATATCTTACCATGAAACATAGAAATGAGATGCGATATCGCGTTTTAAGAAGCATTGGAACTCTATTGCTTCGATACGTAGACATCTGCAAACGCTATTTCCTTGCAAGGAAGTGTCGCATTTACATTCATTTGAAGTGTAGACGAGAAATACATAACACTTCGCAAATCATATTATATCTTACCATGAAACATAGAAATGAGATGCGATATCGCGTTTTAAGAAGTATTGGAACACTATTGCTAAGATAGGTAGACATTTGCAAACGCTATTTCCTTGCAAGGAAGTGTCGCATTTACATTCATTTGAAGTGTAGACGAGGAATACATAACACTTCTCCAATCATATTATATCTTACCATGAAACGTAGAAATGAGATGCGATATCGCGTTTTAAGAAGCATTGGAAATCTATTGCTACGATACGTAGACATCTGCAAACGCTATATCCTAGCGAGGAAGTGTCGCATTCACATTCATTTGAAGTGTAGACGAGGAATACATAACACTTCTCCAATCATATTATATCTTACCATGAAACGTAGAAATGAGATGCGATATCGCGTTTTAAGAAGCATTGGAAATCTATTGCTACGATACGTAGACATCTCCAAACGCTATATCCTAGCGAGGAACTGTCGCATTTACATTCATTTGAAGTGTAGACGAGGACTACATAACACTTCGCGAATCATATTATATCTTACCATGAAACATAGAAATGAGATACGATATCGCGTTTTAAGAAGCATTGGAAATCTATTGCTACGATACGTAGACATCTCCAAACGCTATATCCTAGCGAGGAACTGTCGCATTTACATTCATTTGAAGTGTAGACGAGGACTACATAACACTTCGCGAATCATATTATATCTTACCATGAAACATAGAAATGAGATACGATATCGCGTTTTAAGAATCATAAGAACTCTATTGCTACGATACGTAGACATCTGCAAACGCTATTTCCTTGCAAGGAAGAGTCGCATTTACATTCATTTGAAGCGTAGACGAGGAATACATAACACTTCTCCAATCATATTATATCTTACCATGAAACATAGAAATGAGGTGCGATATCGCGTTTTAAGAAGCATTGGAAATCTATTGCTACGATACGTAGACATCTGCAAACGCTATTTCCTTGCAAGGAAGTGTCGCATTTACATTCATTTGATGTGTAGAAGAGGAATACATAACACATCGCAAATCATATTATACCTTATCATGAAACATAGAAATGAGGAGCGATATGTCGTTTTAAGAAGCATTAGAAATCTATCCCTACGATACGTAGACATCTGCAAACGCTATTTCCTTGCATGGAAGTGTCGCATTTACATTCATTTGAAGTGTAGAACAGGAATACATAACACTTCGCAAATCATATTATATCTTACCATGAAACATGGAAATGAGATGCGATATCGCGTTTTAAGAAGCATTAGGACTCTATTGCTACGATACGTAGACATCTGCAAACGCTATTTCCTTGCAAGGAAGTGTCGCATTTACATTCACTTGAAGTGTAGACGAGGAATACATAACACTTCGTAATGAATATTACATCTTATCATGAAACATAGAAATGAGATGCGATATCACGTTCTAAGAAGCATTAGAACACCATCCCTACGATACGTAGACATCTGCAAACGCTATTTCCTAGCAAGGATGTGTCGCATTTACATTCATTTGAAGTGTAGGCGAGGACTACATAACACTTCGCAAATCATATTCTATCTTACCATGAAACATAGAAATGAGATGCGATATCGCTTTTTAAGAATCATAAGAACTCTATTGCTACGATACGTAGACATCTGCAAACGCTATTTCCTTGCAAGGAAGT
This sequence comes from Xylocopa sonorina, assembly GCF_050948175.1. Classification (NCBI taxonomy): domain Eukaryota; kingdom Metazoa; phylum Arthropoda; class Insecta; order Hymenoptera; family Apidae; genus Xylocopa; species Xylocopa sonorina. The sequence continues at coordinate 191,812 of NW_027490146.1, forward strand.
GTCGCATTTACATTCATTTGAAGTGTAGACGAGGAATACATAACACTTCGCAAATCATATTATATCTTACCGTGAAGCATAGAAATGAGATGCGATATCGCGTTTTAAGAAGTACTAGAACACTATTGCTAAGATAGGTAGACATTTGCAAACGCTATTTCCTTGCAAGGAAGTGTCGCATTTACATTCATTTGAAGTGTAGACGAGGAATACATAACACTTCTCCAATCATATTATATCTTACCATGAAACATAGAAATGAGATGCGATATCGCGTTTTAAGAGGCATTAGAACTCTATTGCTACGATAGGTAGACATCTGCAAACGCTATTTCCTAGCAAGGAAGTGTCGCACTTACATTCATTTGAAGTGTAGACGAGGAGTACATAACACTTCGCGAATCATATTCTATCTTACCATGAAACATAGAAATGAGATGCGATATCGCGCTTTAAGAAGCATTAGAACTCTATTGCTACGATACCTAGTCATCTGCAGACGCTACTTCCTAGCAGGGAAGTGTGGCATTTACATTCATTTGAAGTGTAGACGAGGAATGCATAACACTTCGCAATGAATATTATATCTTATCATGAAACATAGAAATGAGATGCGATATCTCGTTTTAAGAAGCATTAGAACTCTATCCCTACGATACGTAGACATCTGCAAACGCTATTTCCTTGCAAGGAAGTGTCGCATTTACATTCATTTGAAGTGTAGAAGAGGAATACATAACACTTCGCAAATCATATTATATCTTACCATGAAACATAGAAATGAGATGCGATATCGCTTTTTAAGAATCATAAGAACTCTATTGCTACGATACGTAGACATCTGCAAACGCTATTTCCTTCCAAGGAAGTGTCGCATTTACATTTATTTGAAGTGTAGACGAGGAATGCGTAACACTTCGCAATGAATATTATATCTTATCATGAAACATAGAAATGAGATGCGATATCTCGTTTTAAGAAGCATTAGAACTCTATCCCTACGATACGTAGACATCTGCAAACGCTATTTCCTTGCAAGGAAGTGTCGCATTTACATTCATTTGAAGTGTAGAAGAGGAATACATAACACTTCGCAAATCATATTATATCTTACCATGAAACATAGAAATGAGATGCGATATCGCTTTTTAAGAATCATAAGAACTCTATTGCTACGATACGTAGACATCTGCAAACGCTATTTCCTTCCAAGGAAGTGTCGCATTTACATTTATTTGAAGTGTAGACGAGGAATGCGTAACACTTCGCAATGAATATTATATCTTATCATGAAACATAGAAATGAGATGCGATATCTCGTTTTAAGAAGCATTAGAACTCTATCCCTACGATACGTAGACATCTGCAAACGCTATTTCCTTGCAAAGAAGTGTCGCATTTACATTCATTTGAAGTGTAGACGAGTAATGCATAACACTTCCCCAATCATATTATATCTTACCATGAAACATAGAAATGAGATGCGATATCGCGTTTTAAGAAGCATTGGATATCTTTTGCTACGATACGTAGACATCTGCAAACGCTATATCCTAGCGAGGAAGTGTCGCATTCACATTCATTTGAAGTGCAGACGAGGAATACATAACACTTCGCAAATCATATTATATATTACCATGAAACACAGAAATGAGATGCGATATCGCGTTTTAAGAATCATAAGAACTCTATTGCTACGATCCCTAGTCATCAGCAGTCGCTATTTCCTAGCAGGGAAGTGTGGCATTTACATTCATTTGAAATGTAGACGAGGAATACATGACACTTCGCAAATCATATTATATCTTAGCATGAAACATAGAAATGAGATGCGATATCGCGTTTTAAGAAGCATTGGAAACCTATTGCTACGATACGTAGACATCTGCAAACGCTATATCCTATCGAGGAAGTGCCGCATTCACATTCATTTGAAGTGTGGACGAGGAATACATAACACTTCGCAAATCATATTTTATCTTACCATGAAACACAGAAATGAGATGCGATATCGCGTTTTAAGAATCATAAGAACTCTATTGCTACGATACGTAGACATCTCCAAACGCTATTTCCCTGCAAGGAAGCGTCGCATTTACATTCATTTGAAGTGTAGACGAGGACTACATAACACTTCGCAAATCATATTATATCTTACCATGAAACATAGAAATGAGATGCGATATCGCTTTTTAAGAATCATAAGAACTCTATTGCTACGATACGTAGACATCTGCAAACGCTATTTCCTTGCAAGGATGTGTCGCATTTACATTCATTTGAAGTGTAGACGAGGAATACATAACACTTCTCCAATCATATTATATCTTACCATGAAACATAGAAATGAGGTGCGATATCGCGTTTTAAGAAGCATTGGAAATCTATTGCTACGATACGTAGACATCTGCAAACGCTATTTCCTTGCAAGGAAGTGTCGCATTTACATTCATTTGATGTGTAGAAGAGGAATACATAACACATCGCAAATCATATTATACCTTATCATGAAACATAGAAATGAGGAGCGATATGTCGTTTTAAGAAGCATTAGAAATCTATCCCTACGATACGTAGACATCTGCAAACGCTATTTCCTTGCATGGAAGTGTCGCATTTACATTCATTTGAAGTGTAGAACAGGAATACATAACACTTCGCAAATCATATTATATCTTACCATGAAACATGGAAATGAGATGCGATATCGCGTTTTAAGAAGCATTAGGACTCTATTGCTACGATACGTAGACATCTGCAAACGCTATTTCCTTGCAAGGAAGTGTCGCATTTACATTCACTTGAAGTGTAGACGAGGAATACATAACACTTCGTAATGAATATTACATCTTATCATGAAACATAGAAATGAGATGCGATATCACGTTCTAAGAAGCATTAGAACACCATCCCTACGATACGTAGACATCTGCAAACGCTATTTCCTAGCAAGGATGTGTCGCATTTACATTCATTTGAAGTGTAGGCGAGGACTACATAACACTTCGCAAATCATATTCTATCTTACCATGAAACATAGAAATGAGATGCGATATCGCTTTTTAAGAATCATAAGAACTCTATTGCTACGATACGTAGACATCTGCAAACGCTATTTCCTTGCAAGGAAGTGTCGCATTTACATTCATTTGAAGTGTAGACGAGGAATACATAACACTTCGCAAATCATATTATATCTTACCGTGAAGCATAGAAATGAGATGCGATATCGCGTTTTAAGAAGTACTAGAACACTATTGCTAAGATAGGTAGACATTTGCAAACGCTATTTCCTTGCAAGGAAGTGTCGCATTTACATTCATTTGAAGTGTAGACGAGGAATACATAACACTTCTCCAATCATATTATATCTTACCATGAAACATAGAAATGAGATGCGATATCGCGTTTTAAGAGGCATTAGAACTCTATTGCTACGATAGGTAGACATCTGCAAACGCTATTTCCTAGCAAGGAAGTGTCGCACTTACATTCATTTGAAGTGTAGACGAGGAGTACATAACACTTCGCGAATCATATTCTATCTTACCATGAAACATAGAAATGAGATGCGATATCGCGCTTTAAGAAGCATTAGAACTCTATTGCTACGATACCTAGTCATCTGCAGACGCTACTTCCTAGCAGGGAAGTGTGGCATTTACATTCATTTGAAGTGTAGACGAGGAATGCATAACACTTCGCAATGAATATTATATCTTATCATGAAACATAGAAATGAGATGCGATATCTCGTTTTAAGAAGCATTAGAACTCTATCCCTACGATACGTAGACATCTGCAAACGCTATTTCCTTGCAAGGAAGTGTCGCATTTACATTCATTTGAAGTGTAGAAGAGGAATACATAACACTTCGCAAATCATATTATATCTTACCATGAAACATAGAAATGAGATGCGATATCGCTTTTTAAGAATCATAAGAACTCTATTGCTACGATACGTAGACATCTGCAAACGCTATTTCCTTCCAAGGAAGTGTCGCATTTACATTTATTTGAAGTGTAGACGAGGAATGCGTAACACTTCGCAATGAATATTATATCTTATCATGAAACATAGAAATGAGATGCGATATCTCGTTTTAAGAAGCATTAGAACTCTATCCCTACGATACGTAGACATCTGCAAACGCTATTTCCTTGCAAGGAAGTGTCGCATTTACATTCATTTGAAGTGTAGAAGAGGAATACATAACACTTCGCAAATCATATTATATCTTACCATGAAACATAGAAATGAGATGCGATATCGCTTTTTAAGAATCATAAGAACTCTATTGCTACGATACGTAGACATCTGCAAACGCTATTTCCTTCCAAGGAAGTGTCGCATTTACATTTATTTGAAGTGTAGACGAGGAATGCGTAACACTTCGCAATGAATATTATATCTTATCATGAAACATAGAAATGAGATGCGATATCTCGTTTTAAGAAGCATTAGAACTCTATCCCTACGATACGTAGACATCTGCAAACGCTATTTCCTTGCAAAGAAGTGTCGCATTTACATTCATTTGAAGTGTAGACGAGTAATGCATAACACTTCCCCAATCATATTATATCTTACCATGAAACATAGAAATGAGATGCGATATCGCGTTTTAAGAAGCATTGGATATCTTTTGCTACGATACGTAGACATCTGCAAACGCTATATCCTAGCGAGGAAGTGTCGCATTCACATTCATTTGAAGTGCAGACGAGGAATACATAACACTTCGCAAATCATATTATATATTACCATGAAACACAGAAATGAGATGCGATATCGCGTTTTAAGAATCATAAGAACTCTATTGCTACGATCCCTAGTCATCAGCAGTCGCTATTTCCTAGCAGGGAAGTGTGGCATTTACATTCATTTGAAATGTAGACGAGGAATACATGACACTTCGCAAATCATATTATATCTTAGCATGAAACATAGAAATGAGATGCGATATCGCGTTTTAAGAAGCATTGGAAACCTATTGCTACGATACGTAGACATCTGCAAACGCTATATCCTATCGAGGAAGTGCCGCATTCACATTCATTTGAAGTGTGGACGAGGAATACATAACACTTCGCAAATCATATTTTATCTTACCATGAAACACAGAAATGAGATGCGATATCGCGTTTTAAGAATCATAAGAACTCTATTGCTACGATACGTAGACATCTCCAAACGCTATTTCCCTGCAAGGAAGCGTCGCATTTACATTCATTTGAAGTGTAGACGAGGACTACATAACACTTCGCAAATCATATTATATCTTACCATGAAACATAGAAATGAGATGCGATATCGCTTTTTAAGAATCATAAGAACTCTATTGCTACGATACGTAGACATCTGCAAACGCTATTTCCTTGCAAGGATGTGTCGCATTTACATTCATTTGAAGTGTAGACGAGGAATACATAACACTTCTCCAATCATATTATATCTTACCATGAAACATAGAAATGAGATGCGATATCGCGTTTTAAGAAGCATTAGAACTCTATTGCTACGATAGGTGGACATCTGCAAACGCTATTTCCTAGCAAGGAAGTGTCGCATTTACATTCATTTGAAGTGTAGACGAGGAGTACATAACACTTCGCGAATCATATTCTATCTTACCATGAAACATAGAAATGAGATGCGATATCGCGCTTTAAGAAGCATTAGAACTCTATTGCTACGATACCTAGTCATCTGCAGACGCTACTTCCTAGCAGGGAAGTGTGGCATTTACATTCATTTGAAGTGTAGACGAGGAATGCATAACACTTCGCAATGAATATTATATCTTATCATGAAACATAGAAATGATATGCGATATCTCGTTTTAAGAAGCATTAGAACTCTATCCCTACGATACGTAGACATCTGCAAACGCTATTTCCTTGCAAGGAAGTGTCGCATTTACATTCATTTGAAGTGTAGAAGAGGAATACATAACACGTCGCAAATCATATTATATCTTACCATGAAACATGCAAATGAGATGCGATATCGTGTTTTAAGAGGCATTAGAACTCTATTGCTACGATAGGTAGACATCTGCAAACGCTATTTCCTAGCAAGGAAGTGTCGCATTTACATTCATTTGAAGTGTAGAAGAGGAATACATAACACTTCGCAAATCATATTATATCTTACCATGAAACATGGAAATGAGATGCGATATCGCGTTTTAAGAAGCATTAGAACTCTATTGCTACGATAGGTACACATCTGCAAACGCTATTTCCTAGCAAGGAAGTGTCGCATTTACATTCATTTGAAGTGTAGACGAGGACTACATAACACTTCGCAAATCATATTATATCTTACCATGAAACATAGAAATGAGATGCGATATCGCTTTTTAAGAATCATAAGAACTCTATTGCTACGATACGTAGACATCTGCAAACGCTATTTCCTTCCAAGGAAGTGTCGCATTTACATTTATTTGAAGTGTAGACGAGTAATACATAACACTTCCCCAATCATATTATATCTTACCATGAAACATAGAAATGAGATGCGATATCGCGTTTTAAGAAGCATTGGAAATCTATTGCTACGATACGTAGACATTTGCAAACGCTATATCCTAGCGAGGAAGTGTCGCATTTACATTCATTTGAAGTGTAGACGAGAAATACATAACACTTCGCAAATCATATTATACCTTACCATGAAACATAGAAATGAGATGCGATGTCGCGTTTTAAGAATCATTAGAACACTATTGCTACGATAGGTAGACATTTGCAAACGCTATATCCTAGCGAGGAAGTGTCGCATTTACATTCATTTGAAGTGTAGACGAGGAATGCATAACACTTCTCCAATCATATTATATCTTACCATGAAACATAGAAATGAGATGCGATATCGCGTTTTAAGAAGCATTGGAAATCTATTGCTACGATACGTAGACATTTGCAAACGCTATATCCTAGCGAGGAAGTGTCGCATTTACATTCATTTGAAGTGTAGACGAGAAATACATAACACTTCGCAAATCATATTATACCTTACCATGAAACATAGAAATGAGATGCGATGTCGCGTTTTAAGAATCATTAGAACACTATTGCTACGATAGGTAGACATTTGCAAACGCTATATCCTAGCGAGGAAGTGTCGCATTTACATTCATTTGAAGTGTAGACGAGGAATGCATAACACTTCTCCAATCATATTATATCTTACCATGAAACATAGAAATGAGATGCGATATCGCGTTTTAAGAAGCATTGGAAACCTTTTGCTGCGATACGTAGACATCTGCAAACGCTATATCCTAGTGAGGAAGTGTCGCATTCACATTCATTTGAAGTGCAGACGAGGAATACATAACACTTCGCAAATCATATTATATATTACCATGAAACACAGAAATGAGATGCGATATCGCGTTTTAAGAATCATAAGCACTCTATTGCTACGATCCCTAGTCATCTGCAGACGCTATTTCCTAGCAGGGAAGTGTGGCATTTACATTCATTTGAAATGTAGACGAGGAATACATGACACTTCGCAAATCATATTATATCTTACCATGAAACATAGAAATGAGATGCGATATCGCGTTTTAAGAAGCATTGGAAACCTATTGCTACGATACGCAGACATCTGCAAACGCTATATCCTAGCGAGGAAGTGTCGCATTCACATTCATTTGAAGTGTAGACGAGGAATACATAACACTTCGCAAATCATATTATATCTTACCATGAAACACAGAAATGAGATTTGATATCGCGTTTTAAGAATCATAAGAACTCTATTGCTACGATACGTAGACATCTCCAAACGCTATTTCCTTGCAAGGAAGTGTCGCATTTACATTCATTTGAAGTGTAGACGAGTAATACATAAAACTTCGCAAATCATATTATACCTTACCATGAAACATAGAAATGAGATGCGATATCGCGTTTTAAGAATCATAAGAACTCTATCCCTACGATACGTAGACATCTGCAAACGCTATTTCCTTGCAAGGAAGTGTCGCATTTACATTCATTTGAAGTGTATACGAGTAATACATAACACTTCCCCAATCATATTATATCTTACCATGAAACATAGAAATGAAATGCGATATCGCGTCTTAATAAGCATTTGAACTCTATTGCTACGATAGGTAGACACTTGCAAACGCTATTTCCTTGCAAGGAAGTGTCGCATTTACATTCATTTGAAGTGTAGACGAGGAATACATAACACATCGCAAATCATATTATATCTTACCATGAAACATAGAAATGAGATGCGATATCGCGTCTTAATAAGCATTTGAACTCTATTGCTTCGATACGTAGACATCTGCAAACGCTATTTCCTTGCAGGGAAGTGTGGCATTTACATCCATTTGAAGTGTAGACGAGGAATGCATAACACTTCGCAATGAATATTATATCTTATCATGAAACATAAAAATGAGATGCGATATCTCGTTTTAAAAAGCATTAGAGATCTATCCCTACTATACGTGGACATCTGCAAACGCTATTTCCTTGCAAGGAAGTGTCGCATCTACATTCATTTGAAGTGTAGAAGAGGAATACATAACACTTCGCAAATCATATTATATCTTACCATGAAACATGGAAATGAGATGCGATACCGCGTTTTAAGAAGCATTAGAACTCTATTGCTACGATAGGTAGACATCTGCAAACGCTATTTCCTAGCAAGGAAGTGTCGCATTTACATTCATTTGAAGTGTAGACGAGGAATACATAACACTTCGCAAATCATATTATATCTTACCATGAAACATAGAAATGAGATGCGATATCGCGTTTAAAGAAGTATTAGAGCACTATTGCTAAGATAGGTAGACATTTGCAAACTCTATTTCCTTGCCAGGAAGTGTCGCATTTACATTCATTTGAAGTGTAGACGAGGACTACATAACACTTCGCAAATCATATTATATCTTACCATGAAACATGGAAATGAGATGCGATACCGCGTTTTAAGAAGCATTAGAACTCTATTGCTACGATAGGTAGACATCTGCAAACGCTATTTCCTAGCAAGGAAGTGTCGTATTTACATTCATTTGAAGTGTAGACGAGGACTACATAACACTTCTCGAATCATATTCTATCTTACCATGAAACATAGAAATGAGATGCGATATCGCGTTCTAAGAATCATAAGAACTCTATTGCTACGATACGTAGACATCTGCAAGCGCAATTTCCTTGCAAGGAAGAGTCGCATTTACATTCATTTGATGTGTAGACGAAGAATTCGTGACACTTCGCAAATCATATTATATCTTACCATGAAACATAGAAATGAGATGCGATATCGCGTTTTAAGAAGCATTAGAACTCTATTGCTACGATACCCAGTCATCTGCAGACGCTATTTTCTAGCAGGGAAGTGTGGCATTTACCTTCATTTGAAATGTAGACGAGGAATACATGACACTTCGCAAATCATATTATATCTTACCATGAAACATAGAAATGAGATGCGATATCGCGTTTTAAGAAGCATTGGAAATCTATTGCTACGATACGCAGACATCTGCAAACGCTATATCCTAGCGAGGAAGTGTCGCATTCACATTCATTTGAAGTGTAGACGAAGAATACATGACACTTCGCAAATCATATTTTATCTTACCATGAAACATAGAAATGAGATGCGTTATCGCGCTTTAAGAAGCATTAGAACTCTATTGCTACGATCCCTAGTCATCTGCGGACGCTATTTCCTAGCAGAGAAGTGTGGAATTTACATTCATTTGAAGTGTAGACGGGGAATACATGACACTTCGCAAATCATATTATACCTTACCATGAAACACAGAAATGAGATTTGATATCGCGTTTTAAGAATCATAAGAACTCTATTGCTACGATACGTAGACATCTCCAAACGCTATTTCCTTGCAAGGAAGTGTCGCATCTACATTCATTTGAAGTGTAGAAGAGGAATACATAACACTTCGCAAATCATATAATATCTTACCATGAAACATGGAAATGAGATGCGATACCGCGTTTTAAGAAGCATTAGAACTCTATTGCTGCGATAGGTAGACATCTGCAAACGCTATTTCCTTGCAAGGAAGTGTCGCATTTACATTCATTTGAAGTGTAGACGAGGAATACATAACACTTCGCAAATCATATTATATCTTACCATGAAACATAGAAATGAGATGCGATATCGCGTCTTAAAAAGCATTTGAACTCTATTGCTTCGATACGTAGACATCTGCAAACGCTATTTCCTTGCAAGGAAGTGTCGCATTTACATTCATTTGAAGTGTAGACGAGGAATACATAACACTTCCCCAATCATATTATATCTTAACATGAAACATGGAAATGAGATGCGATATCGCATCTTAAGAAGCATTAGAACTCTATTGCTACGATACGTAGACATCTGCAAACGCTATTTCCTTGCAAGGAAGAGTCGCATTTACATTCATTTGAAGTGTAGAAGAGGAATACATAACACTTCGCAAATCATATTATATCTTACCATGAAACACAGGAATGAGATGCGATATCGCGTTTTAAGAAGCATTAGAACTCTATTGCTACGATACCTAGTCATCCGCAGACGCTATATCCTAGCAGGGAAGTGCGGCATTTACATTCATTTGATGTGTAGACGAGGAATGCATAATATTTCGCAATGAATATTATATCTTATCATGAAACATAAAAATGAGATGCGATATCTCGTTTTAAGAAGCATTAGAACTCTATCCCTACGATACGTGGACATCTGCAAACGCTATTTCCTTGCAAGGAAGTGTCGCATTTACATTCATTTGAAGTGTAGACAAGGAATACATAACACTTCGCAAATCATATTATACCTTACCATGAAACATAGAAATGAGATTTGATATCGCGTTTTAAGAATCATAAGAACTCTATTGCTACGATACGTAGACATCTCCAAACGCTATTTCCTTGCAAGGAAGTGTCGCATTTACATTCATTTGAAGTGTAGACGAGTAATACATAAAACTTCGCAAATCATATTATACCTTACCATGAAACATAGAAATGAGATGCGATATCGCGTTTTAAGAATCATAAGAACTCTATCCCTACGATACGTAGACATCTGCAAACGCTATTTCCTTGCAAGGAAGTGTCGCATTTACATTCATTTGAAGTGTATACGAGTAATACATAACACTTCCCCAATCATATTATATCTTACCATGAAACATAGAAATGAAATGCGATATCGCGTCTTAATAAGCATTTGAACTCTATTGCTACGATAGGTAGACACTTGCAAACGCTATTTCCTTGCAAGGAAGTGTCGCATTTACATTCATTTGAAGTGTAGACGAGGAATACATAACACATCGCAAATCATATTATATCTTACCATGAAACATAGAAATGAGATGCGATATCGCGTCTTAATAAGCATTTGAACTCTATTGCTTCGATACGTAGACATCTGCAAACGCTATTTCCTTGCAGGGAAGTGTGGCATTTACATCCATTTGAAGTGTAGACGAGGAATGCATAACACTTCGCAATGAATATTATATCTTATCATGAAACATAAAAATGAGATGCGATATCTCGTTTTAAAAAGCATTAGAGATCTATCCCTACTATACGTGGACATCTGCAAACGCTATTTCCTTGCAAGGAAGTGTCGCATCTACATTCATTTGAAGTGTAGAAGAGGAATACATAACACTTCGCAAATCATATTATATCTTACCATGAAACATGGAAATGAGATGCGATACCGCGTTTTAAGAAGCATTAGAACTCTATTGCTACGATAGGTAGACATCTGCAAACGCTATTTCCTAGCAAGGAAGTGTCGCATTTACATTCATTTGAAGTGTAGACGAGGAATACATAACACTTCGCAAATCATATTATATCTTACCATGAAACATAGAAATGAGATGCGATATCGCGTTTAAAGAAGTATTAGAGCACTATTGCTAAGATAGGTAGACATTTGCAAACTCTATTTCCTTGCCAGGAAGTGTCGCATTTACATTCATTTGAAGTGTAGACGAGGACTACATAACACTTCGCAAATCATATTATATCTTACCATGAAACATGGAAATGAGATGCGATACCGCGTTTTAAGAAGCATTAGAACTCTATTGCTACGATAGGTAGACATCTGCAAACGCTATTTCCTAGCAAGGAAGTGTCGTATTTACATTCATTTGAAGTGTAGACGAGGACTACATAACACTTCTCGAATCATATTCTATCTTACCATGAAACATAGAAATGAGATGCGATATCGCGTTCTAAGAATCATAAGAACTCTATTGCTACGATACGTACACATCTGCAAGCGCAATTTCCTTGCAAGGAAGAGTCGCATTTACATTCATTTGATGTGTAGACGAAGAATTCGTGACACTTCGCAAATCATATTATATCTTACCATGAAACATAGAAATGAGATGCGATATCGCGTTTTAAGAAGCATTAGAACTCTATTGCTACGATCCCTAGTCATCTGCGGACGCTATTTCCTAGCAGAGAAGTGTGGAATTTACATTCATTTGAAGTGTAGACGGGGAATACATGACACTTCGCAAATCATATTATACCTTACCATGAAACACAGAAATGAGATTTGATATCGCGTTTTAAGAATCATAAGAACTCTATTGCTACGATACGTAGACATCTCCAAACGCTATTTCCTTGCAAGGAAGTGTCGCATCTACATTCATTTGAAGTGTAGAAGAGGAATACATAACACTTCGCAAATCATATAATATCTTACCATGAAACATGGAAATGAGATGCGATACCGCGTTTTAAGAAGCATTAGAACTCTATTGCTGCGATAGGTAGACATCTGCAAACGCTATTTCCTTGCAAGGAAGTGTCGCATTTACATTCATTTGAAGTGTAGACGAGGAATACATAACACTTCGCAAATCATATTATATCTTACCATGAAACATAGAAATGAGATGCGATATCGCGTCTTAAAAAGCATTTGAACTCTATTGCTTCGATACGTAGACATCTGCAAACGCTATTTCCTTGCAAGGAAGTGTCGCATTTACATTCATTTGAAGTGTAGACGAGGAATACATAACACTTCCCCAATCATATTATATCTTAACATGAAACATGGAAATGAGATGCGATATCGCATCTTAAGAAGCATTAGAACTCTATTGCTACGATACGTAGACATCTGCAAACGCTATTTCCTTGCAAGGAAGAGTCGCATTTACATTCATTTGAAGTGTAGAAGAGGAATACATAACACTTCGCAAATCATATTATATCTTACCATGAAACACAGGAATGAGATGCGATATCGCGTTTTAAGAAGCATTAGAACTCTATTGCTACGATACCTAGTCATCCGCAGACGCTATATCCTAGCAGGGAAGTGCGGCATTTACATTCATTTGATGTGTAGACGAGGAATGCATAATATTTCGCAATGAATATTATATCTTATCATGAAACATAAAAATGAGATGCGATATCTCGTTTTAAGAAGCATTAGAACTCTATCCCTACGATACGTGGACATCTGCAAACGCTATTTCCTTGCAAGGAAGTGTCGCATTTACATTCATTTGAAGTGTAGACAAGGAATACATAACACTTCGCAAATCATATTATACCTTACCATGAAACATAGAAATGAGATGCGATATCGCGTTTTAAGAATCATAAGAACTCTATTGCTACGATACGTAGACATCTGCAAACGCTATTTCCTTGCAAGGAAGTGTCGCATTTACATTCATTTGAAGTGTAGAAGAGGAATACATAGCACTTCGCAAATCATATTGTACCTTACCATGAAACATAGAAATGAGATGCGATATCGCGTTTTAAGAATCAATAGAACACTATTGCTACGATAGGTAGACATTTGCAAACGCTATTTCCTTGCAAGGAAGTGTCGCATTTACATTCATTTGAAGTGTAGACGAGGAATACATAGCACTTCCCCAATCATATTATATCTTACCATGAAACATAGAAATGAGATGCGATATCGCGTTTTAAGAAGCATTGGAACTCTATTGCTACGATACGTAGACATCTGCAAACGCTATTTCCTTGCAAGGAAGAGTCGCATTTACATTCATTTGATGTGTAGACGAAGAATACGTGACACTTCGCAAATCATATTATATCTTACCATGAAACATAGAAATGAGATGCGATATCGCATTTTAAGAAGCATTAGAACTCTATTGCTACGATACACAGTCATCTGCAGACGCTATTTCCTAGCAGGGAAGTGTGGCATTTACCTTCATTTGAAATGTAGACGAGGAATACATGACACTTCGCAAATCATATTATATCTTACCATGAAACATAGAAATGAGTTGCGATATCGCGTTTTAAGAAGCATTGGAAATCTATTGCTACGATACGCAGACATCTGCAAACGCTATATCCTAGCGAGGAAGTGTCGCATTCACATTCATTTGAAGTGTAGACGAGGAATACATAACACTTCGCAAATCATATTATATCTTACCATGAAACACAGAAATGAGATTTGATATCGCGTTTTAAGAATCATAAGAACTCTATTGCTACGATACGTAGACATCTCCAAACGTTATTTCCTTGCAAGGAAGTGTCGCATTTACATTCATTTGAAGTGTAGACGAGTAATACATAACACTTCGCAAATCATATTATACCTTACCATGAAACATAGAAATGAGATGCGATATCGCGTTTTAAGAATCATTAGAACACTATTGCTACGATAGGTAGACATTTGCAAACGCTATTTCCTTGCAAGGAAGTGTCGCATTTACATTCATTTGAAGTGTAGACGAGGAATACATAACACTTCGCAAATCATATTATATCTTACCATGAAACATGGAAATGAGATGCGAAATCGCGTTTTATGAAGCATTAGAACTCTATTGCTACGATATCTAGACATCTGCAGACGCTATTTCCTAGCGAGGAAGTGTCGCATTCACATTCATTTGAAGTGTAGACGAGGAATACATAACACTTCGCAAATCATATTATATCTTACCATGAAACATAGAAATGAGATGCGATATCGCGTTTTAAGAAGCATTAGAACTCTATTGCTACGATAGATAGACATCTGCGAACGCTATTTCCTTACAAGGAAGTGTCGCATTTACATTCATTTGAAGAGTAGACGAGGAATACATAACACTTCGCAAATCATATTATATCTTACCATGAAACATAGAAATGAGATGCGATATCGCGTTTTAAGAAGCATTAGAAATCTATTGCTTCGATACGTAGACATCTGCGAACGCTATTTCCTTGCAAGGAAGTGTCGCATTTACATTCATTTGAAGTGTAGACGAGGAATACATAACACTTCGCAATTCATATTATATCTTATCATGAAACATAAAAATGAGATGCGATATCTCGTTTTAAGAAGCATTAGAACTCTATCCCTACTATACGTGGACATCTGCAAACGCTATTTCCTTGCAAGGAAGTGTCGCATTAACATTCATTTGAAGTGTAGACGAGGAATAGATGACACTTCGCAAATCATATTATATCTTACCATGAAACATAGAAATGAGATGCGATATCGCGTTTTAAGAAGCACCAGAAATCCATTGCTACGATACGTAGACATCTGCAAACGCTATTTCCTTGCAAGGAAATGTCGCATTCACATTCATTTGAAGTGTAGATGAGGAATACATGACACTTCGCAAATCGTATTATATCTTAGCATGAAACATAGAAATGAGATGCGATATCGCGTTTTAAGAATCATTAGAACTCTATTGCTACGATACGTAGTCATCTGGAAACGCTGTTTCCTTGCAAGGAAGTGTCGCATTTACATACATTTGAAGTGTAGACGAGGAATACATAACACTTCGCAAATCATATTATATCCTACCATGAAACATAGGAATGAGATGCGATATCGCGTTTTAAGAAGCATTTGAACTCTATTTCTACGATACGTAGACATCTGCAAACGCTATTTCCTTGCAAGGAAGAGTCGCATTTACATTCATTTGAATCGTAGACGAGGAATGCATAACACTTCGCAATGAATATTATATCTTACCATGAAACATAGAAATGAGATGCGATATCGCGTTTTAAGAAGCATTAGAACTCTATTGCTACGATATCTAGACATCTGCAGACGCTATTTCCTAGCGAGGAAGTGTCGCATTCACATTCATTTGAAGTGTAGACGAGGAATACATAACACTTCGCAAATCATATTATATCTTACCATGAAACATAGAAATGAGATGCGATATCGCGTTTTAAGAAGCATTAGAACTCTATTGCTACGATAGATAGACATCTGCGAACGCTATTTCCTTACAAGGAAGTGTCGCATTTACATTCATTTGAAGAGTAGACGAGGAATACATAACGCTTCGCAAATCATATTATATCTTACCATGAAACATAGAAATGAGATGCGATATCGCGTTTTAAGAAGCATTAGAAATCTAATGCTACGATACGTAGACATCTGCAAACGCTATTTCCTTGCAAGGAAGTGTCGCATTTACATTCATTTGAAGTGTAGACGAGGAATAGATGACACTTCGCAAATCATATTATATCTTAGCATGAAACATAGAAATGAGATGCGATATCGCGTTTTAAGAATCATTAGAACTCTATTGCTACGATACGTAGTCATCTGGAAACGCTGTTTCCTTGCAAGGAAGTGTCGCATTTACATACATTTGAAGTGTAGACGAGGAATACATAACACTTCGCAAATCATATTATATCCTACCATGAAACATAGGAATGAGATGCGATATCGCGTTTTAAGAAGCATTTGAACTCTATTTCTACGATACGTAGACATCTGCAAACGCTATTTCCTTGCAAGGAAGAGTCGCATTTACATTCATTTGAATCGTAGACGAGGAATGCATAACACTTCGCAATGAATATTATATCTTACCATGAAACATAGAAATGAGATGCGATATCGCGTTTTAAGAAGCATTAGAACTCTATTGCTACGATATCTAGACATCTGCGAACGCTATTTCCTTACAAGGAAGTGTCGCATTTACATTCATTTGAAGAGTAGACGAGGAATACATAACACTTCGCAAATCATATTATATCTTACCATGAAACATAGAAATGAGATGCGATATCGCGATTTAAGAAGCATTAGAAATCTAATGCTACGATACGTAGACATCTGCAAACGCTATTTCCTTGCAAGGAAGTGTCGCATTTACATTCATTTGAAGTGTAGACGAGGAATAGATGACACTTCGCAAATCATATTATATCTTACCATGAAACATAGAAATGAGATGCGATATCGCGTTTTAAGAAGCACCAGAAATCCATTGCTACGATACGTAGACATCTGCAAACGCTATTTCCTTGCAAGGAAATGTCGCATTCACATTCATTTGAAGTGTAGATGAGGAATACATGACACTTCGCAAATCGTATTATATCTTAGCATGAAACATAGAAATGAGATGCGATATCGCGTTTTAAGAATCATTAGAACTCTATTGCTACGATACGTAGTCATCTGGAAACGCTGTTTCCTTGCAAGGAAGTGTCGCATTTACATACATTTGAAGTGTAGACGAGGAATACATAACACTTCGCAAATCATATTATATCCTACCATGAAACATAGGAATGAGATGCGATATCGCGTTTTAAGAAGCATTTGAACTCTATTTCTACGATACGTAGACATCTGCAAACGCTATTTCCTTGCAAGGAAGAGTCGCATTTACATTCATTTGAATCGTAGACGAGGAATGCATAACACTTCGCAATGAATATTATATCTTACCATGAAACATAGAAATGAGATGCGATATCGCGTTTTAAGAAGCATTAGAACTCTATTGCTACGATATCTAGACATCTGCAGACGCTATTTCCTAGCGAGGAAGTGTCGCATTCACATTCATTTGAAGTGTAGACGAGGAATACATAACACTTCGCAAATCATATTATATCTTACCATGAAACATAGAAATGAGATGCGATATCGCGTTTTAAGAAGCATTAGAACTCTATTGCTACGATAGATAGACATCTGCGAACGCTATTTCCTTACAAGGAAGTGTCGCATTTACATTCATTTGAAGAGTAGACGAGGAATACATAACGCTTCGCAAATCATATTATATCTTACCATGAAACATAGAAATGAGATGCGATATCGCGTTTTAAGAAGCATTAGAAATCTAATGCTACGATACGTAGACATCTGCAAACGCTATTTCCTTGCAAGGAAGTGTCGCATTTACATTCATTTGAAGTGTAGACGAGGAATAGATGACACTTCGCAAATCATATTATATCTTAGCATGAAACATAGAAATGAGATGCGATATCGCGTTTTAAGAATCATTAGAACTCTATTGCTACGATACGTAGTCATCTGGAAACGCTGTTTCCTTGCAAGGAAGTGTCGCATTTACATACATTTGAAGTGTAGACGAGGAATACATAACACTTCGCAAATCATATTATATCCTACCATGAAACATAGGAATGAGATGCGATATCGCGTTTTAAGAAGCATTTGAACTCTATTTCTACGATACGTAGACATCTGCAAACGCTATTTCCTTGCAAGGAAGAGTCGCATTTACATTCATTTGAATCGTAGACGAGGAATGCATAACAGTTCGCAATGAATATTATATCTTACCATGAAACATAGAAATGAGATGCGATATCGCGTTTTAAGAAGCATTAGAACTCTATTGCTACGATATCTAGACATCTGCGAACGCTATTTCCTTACAAGGAAGTGTCGCATTTACATTCATTTGAAGAGTAGACGAGGAATACATAACACTTCGCAAATCATATTATATCTTACCATGAAACATAGAAATGAGATGCGATATCGCGTTTTAAGAAGCATTAGAAATCTAATGCTACGATACGTAGACATCTGCAAACGCTATTTCCTTGCAAGGAAGTGTCGCATTTACATTCATTTGAAGTGTAGACGAGGAATAGATGACACTTCGCAAATCATATTATATCTTACCATGAAACATAGAAATGAGATGCGATATCGCGTTTTAAGAAGCATCAGAAATCCATTGCTACGATACGTAGACATCTGCAAACGCTATTTCCTTGCAAGGAAATGTCGCATTCACATTCATTTGAAGTGTAGACGAGGAATACATGACACTTCGCAAATCATATTATATCTTACCATGAAACATAGAAATGAGATGCGATATCGCGTTTTAAGGATCATAAGAACTCTATTGCTATGATACGTAGACATCTGCAAACGCTATTTCCTTGCATGGAAGTGTCGCATTTACATTCAATTGAATCGTAGACGAGGAATGCATAACACTTCGCAATGAATATTATATCTTATCATGAAACATAGATATGAGATGCAATATCTCGTTTTAAGAAGCATTTGAACTCTATTGCTTCGATACGTAGACATCTGCAAACGCTATTTCCTAGCAAGGAAGTGTCGCATTTAGATTCATTTGAAGTGTAGGCGAGGAATACATAACACTTCGCAATGAATATTACATCTTATCATGAAACATAGAAATGAGATGCGATATCTTGTTTTAAGAAGCATTTGAACACTACTGCTTCGATACGTAGACATCTGCAAACGCTATTTCCTAGCAAGGAAGTGTCGCATTTACATTCATTTGAATCGTAGACGAGAAATGCATAACACTTCGCAATGAATATTATATCTTATCATGAAACATAGATATGAGATGCAATATCTCATTTTACGAAGCATTTGAACTCTATTGCTTCAATACGTAGACATCTGCAAACGCTATTTCCTAGCAAGGAAGTGCCGCATTTACATTCATTTGAAGTGTAGGCGAGGAATACATAACACTTCGCAATGAATATTACATCTTATCATGAAACATAGAAATGAGTTGCGATATCTTGTTTTAAGAGGCATTTGAACACTATTGCTTCGATACGTAGACATCTGCAAACGCTATCTCCTAGCAAGGAAGTGTCGCATTTACATTCATTTGAAGTGTGGACGAGGAATGCATAACACTTCGCAATGAATATTATATCTTACCATGAAACATAGAAATGAGATGCGATATCGCGTTTTAAGAAGCATTAGAACTCTATTGCTACGATATCTAGACATCTGGAAACGCTATTTCCTTACAAGGAAGTGTCGCATTTACATTCATTTGAAGAGTAGACGAGGAATACATAACACTTCGCAAATCATATTATATCTTACCATGAAACATAGAAATGAGATGCGATATCGCGTTTTAAGAAGCATTAGAAATCTATTGCTACGATACGTAGATATCTGCAAACGCCATTTCCTAGCGAGGAAGAGTCGCATTCACATTCATTTGAAGTGTAGACGAGGAGTAGATGACACTTCGCATATCATATTATATCTTACCATGAAACATAGAAATGAGATGCGATATCGCGTTTTAAGAAGCATCAGAAATCCATTGCTACGATACGTAGACATCTGCAAACGCTATTTCCTTGCAAGGAAATGTCGCATTCACATTCATTTGAAGTGTAGACGAGGAATACATGACACTTCGCAAATCATATTATATCTTACCATGAAACATAGAAATGAGATGCGATATCGCGTTTTAAGGATCATAAGAACTCTATTGCTATGATACGTAGACATCTGCAAACGCTATTTCCTTGCATGGAAGTGTCGCATTTACATTCAATTGAATCGTAGACGAGGAATGCATAACACTTCGCAATGAATATTATATCTTATCATGAAACATAGATATGAGATGCAATATCTCGTTTTAAGAAGCATTTGAACTCTATTGCTTCGATACGTAGACATCTGCAAACGCTATTTCCTAGCAAGGAAGTGTCGCATTTAGATTCATTTGAAGTGTAGGCGAGGAATACATAACACTTCGCAATGAATATTACATCTTATCATGAAACATAGAAATGAGATGCGATATCTTGTTTTAAGAAGCATTTGAACACTATTGCTTCGATACGTAGACATCTGCAAACGCTATTTCCTAGCAAGGAAGTGTCGCATTTACATTCATTTGAATCGTAGACGAGAAATGCATAACACTTCGCAATGAATATTATATCTTATCATGAAACATAGATATGAGATGCAATATCTCATTTTACGAAGCATTTGAACTCTATTGCTTCAATACGTAGACATCTGCAAACGCTATTTCCTAGCAAGGAAGTGCCGCATTTACATTCATTTGAAGTGTAGGCGAGGAATACATAACACTTCGCAATGAATATTACATCTTATCATGAAACATAGAAATGAGTTGCGATATCTTGTTTTAAGAGGCATTTGAACACTATTGCTTCGATACGTAGACATCTGCAAACGCTATCTCCTAGCAAGGAAGTGTCGCATTTACATTCATTTGAAGTGTGGACGAGGAATGCATAACACTTCGCAATGAATATTATATCTTACCATGAAACATAGAAATGAGATGCGATATCGCGTTTTAAGAAGCATTAGAACTCTATTGCTACGATATCTAGACATCTGGAAACGCTATTTCCTTACAAGGAAGTGTCGCATTTACATTCATTTGAAGAGTAGACGAGGAATACATAACACTTCGCAAATCATATTATATCTTACCATGAAACATAGAAATGAGATGCGATATCGCGTTTTAAGAAGCATTAGAAATCTATTGCTACGATACGTAGATATCTGCAAACGCCATTTCCTAGCGAGGAAGAGTCGCATTCACATTCAT
This sequence comes from Xylocopa sonorina, assembly GCF_050948175.1. Lineage (NCBI taxonomy): Eukaryota > Metazoa > Arthropoda > Insecta > Hymenoptera > Apidae > Xylocopa > Xylocopa sonorina. Next base: position 213,579 of record NW_027490146.1, read on the forward strand.
TTGAAGTGTAGACGAGGAATACATAACACTTCGCATATCATATTATACCTTACCATGAAACATAGAAATGAGATGCGATATCGCGTTCTAAGAATCACAAGAACTCTATTGCTGTGATACGTAGACATCTGCAAACGCTATTTCCTTGCAAGGAAGTGTCGCATTTACATTCATTTGAATCGTAGACGAGAAATGCATAACACTTCGCAATGAATATTATATCGTATCACGAAACATAAATATGAGATGCAATATCGCGTTTTAAGAAGCATTAGAAATCTATTGCTACGATACGCAGACAACTGCAAACGCTATTTCCTAGCGAGGAAGTGTTGCATTTACATTCATTTGAAGTGTAGACGAGGAATACATGATACTTCGCAAATCATATTATATCTTACCATGAAACATAGAAATGAGATGCGATATCGCGTTTTAAGAAGCATTAGAACTCTATTGCTTCGATACGTAGACATCTGCAAACGCTATTTCCTAGCAAGGAAGTGTCGCATTTTCATCCATTTTAATCGTAGACGAGGAATGCATAACACTTCGCAATGAATATTATATCTTATCATGAAACATAGAAATGAGGTGCGATATGTCGTTATAAGAAGCATTAGAACTCTATCCCTACGATACGTAGACATCTTCAAACGCTATTTCCTTGCAAGGAAGTGTCGCATTTACATTCATTTGAAGTGTAGAAGAGGAATACATAACACTTCGCAAATCATATTATATCTTACCATGAAACATAGAAATGAGATGCGATATCGCGTTTTAAGAAGCATTAGAAATCTATTGCTACGATACGTAGACATCTGCAAACGCTATTTCCTAGCGAGGAAGTGTTGCATTTACATTCATTTGAAGTGTAGACGAGGAATACATGATACTTCGCAAATCATATTATATCTTACCATGAAACATAGAAATGAGATGCGATATCGCGTTTTAAGAAGCATTAGAACTCTATCCCTACGATACCTAGACATCTGCAGACGCTATTTCCTAGCGAGGAAGTGTCGCATTCACATTCATTTGAAGTGTAGACGAGGAATACATAACACATCGCAATGAATATTACATCTTATCATGAAACATAGAAATGAGATGCGATATCGCGTTTTAAGAAGCATTAGAAATCTATTGCTACGATACGCAGACAACTGCAAACGCTATTTCCTAGCGAGGAAGTGTCGCACTTACATTCATTTGAAGTGTAGACGAGGAATACATAACACTTCGCAAATCATATTATATCTTACCATGAAACATAGAAATGAGATGCGATATCGAGTTTTAAGAAGCATTAGAACTCTATTGCTAGGATACCTATACATCTGCAGACGCTATTTCCTAGCAAGGTAGTGTCGCATTTACATTCATTTGAAGTGTAGTCGTGGAATACATGACTCTTCGCAAATCATATTATATCTTACCCTGAAACATAGAAATGAGATGCGATATCGCGTTTTAAGAAGCATTAGAAATCTATTGCTACGATACGTAGACATCTGCAAACGCCGAAACCTAGCGAGGAAGAGTCGCATTCACATTCATTTGAAGTGTAGACGAGGAATACATAACACTTCGCATATCATATTATACCTTACCATGAAACATAGAAATGAGATGCGATATCGCGTTCTAAGAATCACAATAACTCTATTGCTGTGATACGTAGACATCTGCGAACGCTATTTCCTTGGAAGGAAGTGTCGTATTTACATTGATTTGAAGTGTAGGCGAGGAATACATAACACTTCGCAAATCATATTATATCTTACCATGAAACATAGAAATGAGATGCGATATCGCGTTTTAAGAAGCATTAGAAATCTATTGCTGCGATACGCAGACAACTGCAAACGCTATTTCCTAGCGAGGAAGTGTTGCATTTACATTCATTTGAAGTGTAGACGTGGAATACATGATACTTCGCAAATCATATTATATCTTACCATGAAACATAGAAATGAGATGCGATATCGCGTTTTAAGAAGCATTAGAACTCTATCCCTACGATACGTAGACATCTGCAAACGCTATTTCCTTGCAAGGAAGTGTCGCATTTACATTCATTTGAAGTGTAGACGAGGAATAGATGACACTTCGCAAATCATATTATATCTTACCATGAAACATAGAAATGAGATGCGATATCGCGTTTTAAGAGGCATCAGAAATCCATTGCTACGATACGTAGACATCTGCAAACGCTATTTCCTTGCAAGGAAATGTCGCATTCACATTCATTTGAATTGTAGACGAGGAATACATGACACTTCGCAAATCATATTATATCTTACCATGAAACATAGAAATGAGATGCGATATCGCGTTTTAAGAATCATAAGAACTCTATTGCTACGATACGTAGACATTTGGAAACGCTATTTCCTTGCAAGGAAGTGTCGCATTTACATTCATTTGATGTGTAGACGAGGAATACATAACACTTCGCAAATCATGTTATATCTTATCATGAAACATAGAAATGAGAAGCGATATCGCGTTTTATGAAGCATTAGAACTCTATTGCTTCGATACGTAGACATCTGCAAACGCTATTTCCTAGCAAGGAGGTGTCGCATTTACATTCATTTGAAATGTAGAAGAGGAATACATAACACTTCGCAAATCATATTATATCTTACCATGAAACATAGAAATCAGATGCGATATCGCGTTTTAAGAAGCATTAGAAATCTATTGCTACGATACGTAGACATCTGCAAACGCTATTTCCTAGCGAGGAAGTGTTGCATTTACATTCATTTGAAGTGTAGACGAGGAATACATGATACTTCGCAAATCATATTATATCTTACCATGAAACACAGAAATGAGATGCGATATCGCGTTTTAAGAAGCATTAGAACTCTATCCGTACGATACGTAGACATCTGCAAACGCTATTTCTTTGCAAGGACGTGTCGCATTTACATTCATTTGAAGTGTAGACGAGGAATACATAACACTTCGCAAATCATATTATATCTTACCATGAAACATAGAAATGAGATGCGATATCGCGTTTTAAGAAGCATTAGAAAACTATTCCTACGATAGGTAGACATTTGCAAATGCTATTTCCTTGCAAGGAAGTATCGCATTTACTTTCGTTTGAATCGTAGACGAGGAATGCATATCACTTCGCAATGAATATTATATCTTACCATGAAACATAGAAATGAGATACGATATCGCGTTTTAAGAAGCATTAGAACTCTATTGCTACGATAGGTAGACATCTGCAAACGCTATTTCCTTGCAAGGAAATGTCGCATTCACATTCATTTGAATTGTAGACGAGGAATACATGACACTTCGCAAATCATATTATATCTTACCATGAAACATAGAAATGAGATGCGATATCGCGTTTTAAGAATCATAAGAACTCTATTGCTACGATACGTAGACATTTGGAAACGCTATTTCCTTGCAAGGAAGTGTCGCATTTACATTCATTTGATGTGTAGACGAGGAATACATAACACTTCGCAAATCATGTTATATCTTATCATGAAACATAGAAATGAGAAGCGATATCGCGTTTTATGAAGCATTAGAACTCTATTGCTTCGATACGTAGACATCTGCAAACGCTATTTCCTAGCAAGGAGGTGTCGCATTTACATTCATTTGAAATGTAGAAGAGGAATACATAACACTTCGCAAATCATATTATATCTTACCATGAAACATAGAAATCAGATGCGATATCGCGTTTTAAGAAGCATTAGAAATCTATTGCTACGATACGTAGACATCTGCAAACGCTATTTCCTAGCGAGGAAGTGTTGCATTTACATTCATTTGAAGTGTAGACGAGGAATACATGATACTTCGCAAATCATATTATATCTTACCATGAAACACAGAAATGAGATGCGATATCGCGTTTTAAGAAGCATTAGAACTCTATCCGTACGATACGTAGACATCTGCAAACGCTATTTCTTTGCAAGGACGTGTCGCATTTACATTCATTTGAAGTGTAGACGAGGAATACATAACACTTCGCAAATCATATTATATCTTACCATGAAACATAGAAATGAGATGCGATATCGCGTTTTAAGAAGCATTAGAAAACTATTCCTACGATAGGTAGACATTTGCAAATGCTATTTCCTTGCAAGGAAGTATCGCATTTACTTTCGTTTGAATCGTAGACGAGGAATGCATATCACTTCGCAATGAATATTATATCTTACCATGAAACATAGAAATGAGATACGATATCGCGTTTTAAGAAGCATTAGAACTCTATTGCTACGATAGGTAGACATCTGCAAACGCTATTTCCTTGCAAGGAAGTGTCGTATTTACATTGATTTGAAGTGTAGACGAGGAATACATAACACTTCAAAAATCATATTATATCTTACCATGAAACATAGAAATGAGATGCGATATCGCGTTTTAAGTAGCATTAGAACTCTATTGCTACGATACCTAGACATCTGCAAACGCTATTTCCTAGCGAGCAAGTGTCGCATTCACATTCATTTGAAGTGTAGACGAGGAATACGTGACACTCCGCAAATCTTATTATATCTTACCATGAAACATAGTAATGAGATGCGATATCGCGTTTTAAGAAGCATTAGAACTCTGTTGCTACGACACGTAGACACCTGCAAACGCTATTTCCTTGCAAGGAAGTGTCGCATTTACATTCATTTGAAGTGTAGACGAGGAATACATGACACTTCGCAAATCAAATTATATCTTACCATGAAACATAGAAATGAGATGCGATATCGCGTTCTAAGAAGCATCAGAAATCCATTGCTACGATACGTAGACATCTGCAGACGCTATTTCCTTGCAAGAAAGTGTCGCATTTACATTCATTTGATGTGTAGACGAGGAATACATAGCACTTCGCAAATCATATTACATCTTACCATGAAACATAGAAATGAGATGCGATATCGTGTTTTAAGAAGCATTAGAACTCTATTGCTTCGATACGTAGACATCTGCAAACACTATTTCCTTGCAAGGAAGTGTCGCATTTACATTCATTTGAAGTGTAGACGAGGTATACATAACACTTCGCAAATCATATTATATCTTACCATGAAACATAAAAATGAGATGCGATGTCGCGTTTTAAGAGGCATTAGAACTCTATTGCTACGATAGGTAGACATCTGGATTCGCTATTTCCTTGCAAGGAAGTGTCGCATTTACATTCATTTGAGGTGTAGACGAGGAAAACATAACACTTCGCAAATCATATTATATCTTACCATGAAACATAGAAATGAGATGCGATATCGCGTTTTAAGAAGCACTTGAACTCTATTGCTTCGATACGTAGACATCTGCAAACGCTATTTCCTTGCAAGGAAGTGTCGCATTTTCATTCATTTGAATCGTAGACGAGGAATGCATAACACTTCGCAAATCATATTATATCTTACCATGAAACATAGAAATGAGATGCGATATCGCGTTTTAAGAAGCATTAGAACTCTATTGCTTCGATATGTAGACATCTGCAAACGCTATTTCCTTGCAAGGAAGTGTGGCATTTACATTCATTTGAAGTGTAGACGAGGAAAACATAACTCTTCGCAAATCATATTATATCTTACCATGAAACATAGAAATGACATGCGATATCGCGTTTTAAGAAGCATTAGAACTCTATTGCTACGATACGTAGACATCTGCAAACGCTATTTCCTTGCAAGGAAGTGTCGCATTTAAATTCATTTGAAGTGTAGACGAGGAATACATGATACTTCGCAAATCATATTATATCTTACCACGAAACATAGAAATGAGATGCGATATCGCGTTTTAAGAATCATTAGAACTCTATTGCTACGATACCTAGACATATGCAGACGCTATTTCCTAGCAAGGAAGTGTCGCATTTACATTCATTTGAAGTGTAGACGAGGAATACATAACACTTCGCAAATCATATTATATCTTACCATGAAACATAGATACGAGATGCGATAACGCGTTTTAAGAAGCATTTGAACTCTATTGCTACGATACGTGGACATCTGCAAACGCTATTTCCTTGCATGGAAGTGTCGCATTTACATTCAATTGAATCGTAGTCGAGGAATGCATAACACTTCGCAATGAATATTATATCTTATCATGAAACATAGAAATGAGGTGCGATATGTCGTTTTAAGAAGCATTAGAACTCTATCCCTACGCTACGTAGACATCTGCAAACGCTATTTCCTTGCAAGGAAGTGTCGCATTTACATTCATTTGAATCGTAGACGAGAAATGCATAACACTTCGCAATGAATATTATATCTTATCATGAAACATAGATATGAGATGCAATATCTCATTTTACGAAGCATTTGAACTCTATTGCTTCAATACGTAGACATCTGCAAACGCTATTTCCTAGCAAGGAAGTGTCGCATTTACATTCATTTGAAGTGTAGGCGAGGAATACATAACACTTCGCAATGAATATTACATCTTATCATGAAACATAGAAATGAGTTGCGATATCTTGTTTTAAGAGGCATTTGAACACTATTGCTTCGATACGTAGACATCTGCAAACGCTATCTCCTAGCAAGGAAGTGTCGCATTTACATTCATTTGAAGTGTGGACGAAGAATACATTACACTTCGCAAATCATATTATATCTTACCATGAAACATAGAAATGAGATGCGATATCGCGTTTTAAGAAGCATGAGAACACTATTGCTACGATAGGTCGACATTTGCAAACGCTACTTCCTTGCAAGGAAGTGTCGCACTTACATTCATTTGAAGTGTAGACGAGGAATACATAACACTTCGCAAATCATATTATATCTTACCATGAAACATAGAAATGAGATGCGATATCGCGTTTTAAGAAGCATTAGAAATCTATTGCTACGATACGTAGACATCTGCAAACGCTATTTCCTAGCGAGGAAGTGTTGCATTTACATTCATTTGACGTGTAGACGAGGAATACATGATACTTCGCAAATCATATTATATCTTACCATGAAACATAGAAATGAGATGCGATATCGCGTTTTAAGAAGCATTAGAACTCTATCCCTACGATACGTAGACATACGCAAACGCTATTTCCTTGGAAGGAAGTGTCGCATTTACATTCATTTGAAGTGTAGACGAGGAATAGATGACACTTCGCAAATCATATTATATCTTACCATGAAACATAGAAATGAGATGCGATATCGCGTTTTAAGAAGCACCAGAAATCCATTGCTACGATACGTAGACATCTGCAAACGCTATTTCCTTGCAAGGAAATGTCGCATTCACATTCATTTGAAGTGTAGACGAGGAATACATGACACTTCGCAAATCGTATTATATCTTAGCATGAAACATAGAAATGAGATGCGATATCGCGTTTTAAGAATCATTAGAACACTATTGCTTCGATACGTAGACATCTGCAAACGCTATTTCCTTGCAAGGAAGTGTCGCATTTACATTCACTTGAAGTGTAGACGAGGAATACATAACACTTCGCAAATCATATTATATCCTACCATAAAACATAGAAATGAGATGCGATATCGCGTTTTAAGAAGCATCAGAAATCCATTGCTACGATACGTAGTCATCTGGAAACGCTGTTTCCTTGCAAGGAAGTGTCGCATTTACATACATTTGAAGTGTAGACGAGGAATACATAACACTTCGCAAATCATATTATATCCTACCATGAAACATAGGAATGAGATGCGATATCGCGTTTTAAGAAGCATTTGAACTCTATTTCTACGATACGTAGACATCTGCAAACGCTATTTCCTTGCAAGGAAGAGTCGCATTTACATTCATTTGAATCGTAGACGAGGAATGCATAACACTTCGCAATGAATATTATATCTTACCATGAAACATAGAAATGAGATGCGATATCGCGTTTTAAGAAGCATTAGAACTCTATTGCTACGATATCTAGACATCTGCAGACGCTATTTCCTAGCGAGGAAGTGTCGCATTCACATTCATTTGAAGTGTAGACGAGGAATACATAACACTTCGCAAATCATATTATATCTTACCATGAAACATAGAAATGAGATGCGATATCGCGTTTTAAGAAGCATTAGAACTCTATTGCTACGATAGATAGACATCTGCGAACGCTATTTCCTTACAAGGAAGTGTCGCATTTACATTCATTTGAAGAGTAGACGAGGAATACATAACACTTCGCAAATCATATTATATCTTACCATGAAACATAGAAATGAGATGCGATATCGCGTTTTAAGAAGCATTAGAAATCTATTGCTACGATACGTAGATATCTGCAAACGCTATTTCCTTGCAAGGAAGTGTCGCATTTACATTCATTTGAAGTGTAGACGAGGAATAGATGACACTTCGCAAATCATATTATATCTTACCATGAAACATAGAAATGAGATGCGATATCGCGTTTTAAGAAGCATCAGAAATCCATTGCTACGATACGTAGACATCTGCAAACGCCATTTCCTAGCGAGGAAGAGTCGCATTCACATTCATTTGAAGTGTAGACGAGGAATACATAACACTTCGCATATCATATTATACCTTACCATGAAACATAGAAATGAGATGCGATATCGCGTTCTAAGAATCACAAGAACTCTATTGCTGTGATACGTAGACATCTGCAAACGCTATTTCCTTGCAAGGAAGTGTCGCATTTACATTCATTTGAATCGTAGACGAGAAATGCATAACACTTCGCAATGAATATTATATCGTATCATGAAACATAAATATGAGATGCAATATCGCGTTTTTAGAAGCATTAGAAATCTATTGCTACGATACGCAGACAACTGCAAACGCTATTTCCTAGCGAGGAAGTGTTGCATTTACATTCATTTGAAGTGTAGACGAGGAATACATGATACTTCGCAAATCATATTATATCTTACCATGAAACATAGAAATGAGATGCGATATCGCGTTTTAAGAAGCATTAGAACTCTATTGCTTCGATACGTAGACATCTGCAAACGCTATTTCCTAGCAAGGAAGTGTCGCATTTTCATCCATTTGAATCGTAGAAGAGGAATACATAACACTTCGCAAATCATATTATATCTTACCATGAAACATAGAAATGAGATGCGATATCGCGTTTTAAGAAGCATTAGAAATCTATTGCTACGATACGTAGACATCTGCAAACGCTATTTCCTAGCGAGGAAGTGTTGCATTTACATTCATTTGAAGTGTAGACGAGGAATACATGATACTTCGCAAATCATATTATATCTTACCATGAAACACAGAAATGAGATGCGATATCGCGTTTTAAGAAGCATTAGAACTCTATCCCTACGATACCTAGACATCTGCAGACGCTATTTCCTAGCGAGGAAGTGTCGCATTCACATTCATTTGAAGTGTAGACGAGGAATACATAACACATCGCAATGAATATTACATCTTATCATGAAACATAGAAATGAGATGCGATATCGCGTTTTAAGAAGCATTAGAAATCTATTGCTACGATACGCAGACAACTGCAAACGCTATTTCCTAGCGAGGAAGTGTCGCACTTACATTCATTTGAAGTGTAGACGAAGAATACATAACACTTCGCAAATCATATTATATCTTACCATGAAACATAGAAATGGGATGCGATATCGAGTTTTAAGAAGCATTAGAACTCTATTGCTAGGATACCTATACATTTGCAGACGCTATTTCCTAGCAAGGTAGTGTCGCATTTACATTCATTTGAAGTGTAGTCGTGGAATACATGACTCTTCGCAAATCATATTATATCTTACCCTGAAACATAGAAAAGAGATGCGATATCGCGTTTTAAGAAGCATTAGAACTCTATTGCTACGATATCTAGACATCTGCAGACGCTATTTCCTAGCGAGGAAGTGTCGCATTCACATTCATTTGAAGTGTAGACGAGGAATACATAACACTTCGCAAATCATATTATATCTTACCATGAAACATAGAAATGAGATGCGATATCGCGTTTTAAGAAGCATTAGAACTCTATTGCTACGATAGATAGACATCTGCGAACGCTATTTCCTTACAAGGAAGTGTCGCATTTACATTCATTTGAAGAGTAGACGAGGAATACATAACACTTCGCAAATCATATTATATCTTACCATGAATCATAGAAATGAGATGCGATATCGCGTTTTAAGAAGCATTAGAAATCTATTGCTGCGATACGCAGACAACTGCAAACGCTATTTCCTAGCGAGGAAGTGTTGCATTTACATTCATTTGAAGTGTAGACGAGGAATACATGATACTTCGCAAATCATATTATATCTTACCATGAAACATAGAAATGAGATGCGATATCGCGTTTTAAGAAGCATTAGAACTCTATCCCTACGATACGTAGACATCTGCAAATGCTATTTCCTTGCAAGGAAGTGTCGCATTTACATTCATTTGAAGTGTAGACGAGGAATAGATGACACTTCGCAAATCATATTATATCTTACCATGAAACATAGAAATGAGATGCGATATCGCGTTTTAAGAAGCATCAGAAATCCATTGCTACGATACGTAGACATCTGCAAACGCTATTTCCTTGCAAGGAAATGTCGCATTCACATTCATTTGAATTGTAGACGAGGAATACATGACACTTCGCAAATCATATTATATCTTACCATGAAACATAGAAATGAGATGCGATATCGCGTTTTAAGAATCATAAGAACTCTATTGCTACGATACGTAGACATCTGGAAACGCTATTTCCTTGCAAGGAAGTGTCGCATTTACATTCATTTGATGTGTAGACGAGGAATACATAACACTTCGCAAATCATGTTATATCTTATCATGAAACATAGAAATGAGAAGCGATATCGCGTTTTATGAAGCATTAGAACTCTATTGCTTCGATACGTAGACATCTGCAAACGCTATTTCCTAGCAAGGAAGTGTCGCATTTTCATCCATTAGAATCGTAGCCGAGGAATGCATAACACTTCGCAGTGAATATTATATCTTATCATGAAACATAGAAATGAGGTGCGATATGTCGTTATAAGAAGCATTAGAACTCTATCCCTACGATACGTAGACATCTGCAAACGCTATTTCCTTGCAAGGAAGTGCCGCATTTACATTCATTTGAAATGTAGAAGAGGAATACATAACACTTCGCAAATCATATTATATCTTACCATGAAACATAGAAATCAGATGCGATATCGCGTTTTAAGTAGCATTAGAACTCTATTGCTACGATACCTAGACATCTGCAAACGCTATTTCCTAGCGAGGAAGTGTTGCATTTACATTCATTTGAAGTGTAGACGAGGAATACATGATACTTCGCAAATCATATTATATCTTACCATGAAACACAGAAATGAGATGCGATATCGCGTTTTAAGAAGCATTAGAACTCTATCCCTACGATACGTAGACATCTGCAAACGCTATTTCTTTGCAAGGACGTGTCGCATTTACATTCATTTGAAGTGTAGACGAGGAATACATAACACTTCGCAAATCATATTATATCTTACCATGAAACATAGAAATGAGATGCGATATCGCGTTTTAAGAAGCATTAGAAAACTATTCCTACGATAGGTAGACATTTGCAAATGCTATTTCCTTGCAAGGAAGTATCGCATTTACTTTCGTTTGAATCGTAGACGAGGAATGCATATCACTTCGCAATGAATATTATATCTTACCATGAAACATAGAAATGAGATACGATATCGCGTTTTAAGAAGCATTAGAACTCTATTGCTACGATAGGTAGACATCTGCAAACGCTATTTCCTTGCAAGGAAGTGTCGTATTTACATTGATTTGAAGTGTAGACGAGGAATACATAACACTTCGCAAATCATATTATATCTTACCATGAAACATAGAAATGAGATGCGATATCGCGTTTTAAGTAGCATTAGAACTCTATTGCTACGATACCTAGACATCTGCAAACGCTATTTCCTAGCGAGCAAGTGTCGCATTCACATTCATTTGAAGTGTAGACGAGGAATACATGACACTCCGCAAATCTTATTATATCTTACCACGAAACATAGTAATGAGATGCGATATCGCGTTTTAAGAAGCATTAGAACTCTGTTGCTACGACACGTAGACACCTGCAAACGCTATTTCCTTGCAAGGAAGTGTCGCATTTACATTCATTTGAAGTGTAGACGAGGAATACATGACACTTCGCAAATCAAATTATATCTTACCATGAAACATAGAAATGAGATGCGATATCGCGTTCTAAGAAGCATCAGAAATCCATTGCTACGATACGTAGACATCTGCAGACGCTATTTCCTTGCAAGAAAGTGTCGCATTTACATTCATTTGATGTGTAGACGAGGAATACATAGCACTTCGCAAATCATATTACATCTTACCATGAAACATAGAAATGAGAAGCGATATCGCGTTTTAAGAGGCATTAGAACTCTATTGCTACGATAGGTAGACATCTGGATTCGCTATTTCCTTGCAAGGAAGTGTCGCATTTACATTCATTTGAAGTGTAGACGAGGAATACATGACACTTCGCAAATCAAATTATATCTTACCATGAAACATAGAAATGAGATGCGATATCGCGTTCTAAGAAGCATCAGAAATCCATTGCTACGATACGTAGACATCTGCAGACGCTATTTCCTTGCAAGAAAGTGTCGCATTCACATTCATTTGAAGTGTAGACGAGGAATACATGACACTCCGCAAATCTTATTATATCTTACCATGAAACATAGTAATGAGATGCGATATCGCGTTTTAAGAAGCATTAGAACTCTGTTGCTACGACACGTAGACACCTGCAAACGCTATTTCCTTGCAAGGAAGTGTCGCATTTACATTCATTTGAAGTGTAGACGAGGAATACATGACACTTCGCAAATCAAATTATATCTTACCATGAAACATAGAAATGAGATGCGATATCGCGTTCTAAGAAGCATCAGAAATCCATTGCTACGATACGTAGACATCTGCAGACGCTATTTCCTTGCAAGAAAGTGTCGCATTTACATTCATTTGATGTGTAGACGAGGAATACATAGCACTTCGCAAATCATATTACATCTTACCATGAAACATAGAAATGAGAAGCGATATCGCGTTTTAAGAGGCATTAGAACTCTATTGCTACGATAGGTAGACATCTGGATTCGCTATTTCCTTGCAAGGAAGTGTCGCATTTACATTCATTTGAGTTGTAGACGAGGAAAACATAACACTTCGCAAATCATATTATATCTTACCATGAAACATAGAAATGAGATGCGATATCGCGTTTTAAGAAGCACTTGAACTCTATTGCTTCGATACGTAGACATCTGCAAACGCTATTTCCTTGCAAGGAAGTGTCGCATTTACATTCATTTGAATCGTAGACGAGGAATGCATAACACTTCGCAAATCATATTATATCTTACCATGAAACATAGAAATGAGATGCGATATCGCGTTTTAAGAAGCATTAGAACTCTATTGCTTCGATACGTAGACATCTGCAAACGCTATTTCCTTGCAAGGAAGTGTCGCATTTACTTTCATTTGAATCGTAGACGAGGAATGCATAACACTTGGCAATGTGTATTATATCTTATCATGAAACATAGATATGAGATGCAATATCTCGTTTTAAGATGCATTTGAACTGTATTGCTTCGAATAGTAGACATCTGCAAACGCTATTTCCGTGCAAGGAAGTGCCGCATTTACTTTCATTTGAATCGTAGACGAGGAATGCATAACACTTCGCAATGAATATTATATCTTATCATGAAACATAGATATGAGATGCAATATCTCGTTTTAAGATGCATTTCAACTTTATTGCTTCGATACGTAGACATCTGCAATCGCTGCTTCCATGCAAGGAAGTGTCGCATTTACTTTCATTTGAATCGTAGACGAGGAATGCATAACACTTCGCAATGAATATTATATCTTACCATGATACATAGAAATGACATGCGATATCGCGTTTTATGAAGCATTAGAACACTATTGCTACGATAGGTAGACATCTGCAAATGCTATTTCCTTGCAAGGAGGTCTCGCATTTACTTTCATTTGAATCGTAGGCGAGGAATACATAACACTTCGCTAATCATATTATACCTTACCATGAGACATAGAAATGAGATGCGAAATCGCGTTTTAAGAATTATAAGAGCTCTATTGCTACGATACGTAGACATCTGCAATCGCTGTTTCCTTGCAAGGAAGTGTCGCATTTACTTTCATTTGAATCGTAGACGAGGAATGCATAACACTTCGCAATGAATATTATATCTTACCATGATACATAGAAGTGACATGCGATATCGCGTTTTATGAAGCATTAGAACACTATTGCTACGATAGGTAGACATCTGCAAATGCTATTTCCTTGCAAGGAGGTCTCGCATTTACTTTCATTTGAATCGTAGACGAAAAATGCATAACACTTCGCAATGAATATTATATCTTACCATGAAACATAGAAATGAGATGCGATATCGCGTTTTAAGAAGCATTAGAACTCTATTGCTACGATAGGTAGACATCTGCAAACGCTATTTCCTTGCAAGGAAGTGTCGTATTTACATTGATTTGAAGTGTAGACGAGGAATACATGACACTTCGCAAATCATATTATATCTTACCATGAATCATAGAAATGAGATGCAATATCGCGTTTTAAGAAGCATTAGAACTCTATTGCTACGATACGTAGACATCTGCAAACGCTATTTCCTTGCAAGGAAGTGTCGCATTTACATTCATTTGAAGTGTAGACGAGGAATACATAACACTTCGCAAATCATATTATATCTTACCATGAAACATAGAAATGAGATGCGATATCGCGTTTTAAGAAGCACTAGAACTCTATTGCTACGATACGTAAACATCTGCAAACGCTATTTCCTTGCAAGGAAGTGTCGCATTTACATTCATTTGAAGTGTAGACGGGGAATACGTGATACTTCCCAAATCATATTATATCTTACCATGAATCATAGAAATGAGATGCGACATCGCGTTACAAGGATCATAAGAACTCTATTGTTACGATACGCAGACATCTGCAAACGCTATTTCCTTGCAAGGAAGTGTCGCATTTACTTTCATTTGAATCGTAGACGAGGAATGCATAACACTTCGCAATGAATATTATATCTTATCATGAAATATAGATATGAGATGCAGTATCTCGTTTTAGGAAGCATTTGAACTCTATTGCTTCGATACGTAGACATCTGCAATCGCTGTTTCCTTGCAAGGAAGTGTCGCATTTACTTTCATTTGAATCGTAGACGAGGAATGCATAACACTTCGCAATGAATATTATATCTTACCATGATACATAGAAATGACATGCGATATCGCGTTTTATGACGCATTAGAACACTATTGCTACGATAGGTAGACATCTGCAAATGCTATTTCCTTGCAAGGAGGTATCGCATTTACTTTCATTTGAATCGTAGACGAGGAATGCATAACACTTCGCAATGAATATTATATCTTACCATGAAACATAGAAATGAGATGCGATATCGCGTTTTAAGAAGCATTAGAACTCTATTGCTACGATAGGTAGACATCTGCAAACGCTATTTCCTTGCAAGGAAGTGTCGTACTTACATTGATTTGAAATGTAGACGAGGAATACATAACACTTCGCAAATCATATTATATCTTACCATGAATCATAGAAATGAGATGCGATATCGCGTTTTAAGAAGCATTAGAACTCTACTGCTACGATACGTAGACATCTGCAAACGCTATTTCCTAGCGAGCGAGTGTCGCATTTACATTCATTTGAAGTGTAGACGAGGAATACATAACACTTCGCAAATCATATTATATCTTACCATGAAACATAGAAATGAGATGCGATATCGCGTTTTAAGATGCATTAGAACTCTATTGCTACGACACGTAGACATCTGCAAACGCTATTTCCTTGCAAGGAAGTGTCGCATTTACATTCATTTGAAGTGTAGACGGGGAATACGTGATACTTCGCAAATCATATTATATCTTACCATGAAACGTAGAAATGAGATGCGATATCGCGATTTAAGAAGCTTTAGAACACTATTGCTTCGATACGTAGACATATGCAAACGCGATTTCCTTGCAAGGAAGTGACGCATTTACATTCATTTGAATCGTAGACGAGGAATGCATAACACTTCGCAATGAATATTATATCTTATCATGAAACATAGATATGAGATGCAATATCTCGTTTTAAGAAGCATTTGAACTCTATTGCTTCGATACGTAAACATCTGCAGACGCTATTTCCTAGCAAGGAAGTGTCGCATTTACATTCATTTGAATCGTAGACGAGGAATGCATAACACTTCGCAATGAATATTATATCTTATCATGAAACATAGATATGAGATGCAATATCTCGTTTTAAGGAGCATTTCAACTTTATTGCTTCGATACGTAGACATCTGCAAACGCTATTTCCTTGCAAGGAAGTGTCGCATTCACATTCATTTGAAGTGTAGACGAGGAATACATGATACTTCGCAAATCATATTACATCTTACCATGAAACATAGAAATGAGATGCGATATCGCGTTTTAAGAAGCATTAGAACACTATTGCTACGATAGGTAGACATCTGCAATCGCTATTTCATTGCAAGGAAGTGTCGCATTTACATTCATTTGAGGTGTAGACGAGGAAAACATAACACTTCGCAAATCATATTATATCTTACCATGAATCATAGAAATGAGATGCGATATCGCGTTTTATGAAGCATTAGAACTCTATTGCTACGATACGTAGACATCTGCAAAGGCTATTTCCTTGCAAGGAAGTGTCGCATTTACATACACTTGAAGTGTAGGCGAGGAATACATAACACTTCGCAAATCATATTATACCTTACCATGAAACATAGAAATGAGATGCGAAATCGCGTTTTAAGAATTATAAGAGGTCTATTGCTACGATACGTAGACATCTGCAATCGCTGTTTCCTTGCAAGGAAGTGTCGCATTTACTTTCATTTGGATCGTAGACGAGGAATGCATAACACTTCGCAATGAATATTATATCTTACCATGATACATAGAAATGACATGCGATATCGCGTTTTATGAAGCATTGGAATACTATTGCTACGATAGGTAGACATCTGCAGATGCTATTTCCTTGCAAATAGGTATCGCATTTACTTTCATTTGAATCGTAGACGAGGAATGCATAACACTTCGCAATGAATATTATATCTTACCATGAAACATAGAAATGAGATGCGATATCGCGTTTTAAGAAGCATTAGAACTCTATTGCTACGATAGGTAGACATCTGCAAACGCTATTTCCTTGCAAGGAAGTGTCGTATTTACATTGATTTGAAGTGTAGACGAGGAATACATAACACTTCGCAATTCATATTATATCTTACCATGAATCATAGAAATGAGATGCGATATCGCGTTTTAAGAAGCATTAGAACTCTATTGCTACGATACGTAGACATCTGCAAACGCTATTTCCTAGCGAGCGAGTGTCGCATTTACATTCATTTGAAGTGTAGACGAGGAATACATAACACTTCGCAAATCATATTATATCTTACTATGAAACATAGAAATGAGATGCGATATCGCGTTTTAAGAAGCATTAGAACTCTATTGCTACGATACGTAGACATCTGCAAACGCTATTTCCTTGCAAGGAAGTGTCGCATTTACATTCATTTGAAGTGTAGACGGGGAATACGTGATACTTCGCAAATCATATTATATCTTACCATGAAACATAGAAATGAGATGCGATATCGCGATTTAAGAAGCTTTAGAACACTATTGCTTCGATACGTAGACATATGCAAACGCGATTTCCTTGCAAGGAAGTGTCGCATTTACATTCATTTGAATCGTAGACTAGGAATGCATAACACTTCGCAATGAATATTATATCTTACCATGAAACATAGAAATGAGATGCGATATCGCGTTTTATGAAGCATTAGAACACTATTGCTACGATAGGTAGACATCTGCAAATGCTATTTCCTTGCAAGGAAGTATCGCATTTACTTTCGTTTGAATCGTAGACGAGGAATG
This sequence comes from Xylocopa sonorina, assembly GCF_050948175.1. Taxonomy (NCBI): domain Eukaryota; kingdom Metazoa; phylum Arthropoda; class Insecta; order Hymenoptera; family Apidae; genus Xylocopa; species Xylocopa sonorina. The sequence continues at coordinate 231,696 of NW_027490146.1, forward strand.
CATACCACTTCGCAATGAATATTATATCTTACCATGAAACATAGAAATGAGATGCGATATCGCGTTTTAAGAAGCATTAAAACTCTATTGCTTCGATACGTAGACATCTGCAAACGCTATTTCCTTGCAAGGAAGTGTCGTATTTACATTGATTTGAAGTGTAGACGAGGAATTCATAACACTTCGCAAATCATATTATATCTTACCATGAATCATAGAAATGAGTTGCGATATCGCGTTACAAGAATCATAAGAACTCTATTGTTACGATACGTAGACATCTGCAAACGCTATTTCCTTGCAAGGAAGTGTCGCATTTACTTTCATTTGAATCGTAGACGAGGAATGCATAACACTTCGCAATGAATATTATATCTTATCATGAAATATAGATATGAGATGCAGTATCTCGTTTTAGGAAGCATTTGAACTCTATTGCTTCGATACGTAGACATCTGCAATCGCTGTTTCCTTGCAAGGAAGTGTCGCATTTACTTTCATTTGAATCGTAGACGAGGAATGCATAACACTTCGCAATGAATATTATATCTTACCATGAAACATAGAAATGAGATGCGATATCGCGTTTTAAGAAGCATTAGAACTCTATTGCTACGATAGGTAGACATCTGCAAACGCTATTTCCTTGCAAGGAAGTGTCGTACTTACATTGATTTGAAATGTAGACGAGGAATACATAACACTTCGCAAATCATATTATATCTTACCATGAATGATAGAAATGAGATGCGATATCGCGTTTTAAGAAGCATTAGAACTCTACTGCTACGATACGTAGACATCTGCAAACGCTATTTCCTAGCGAGCGAGTGTCGCATTTACATTCATTTGAAGTGTAGACGAGGAATACATAACAGTTCGCAAATCATATTATATCTTACCATGAAACATAGAAATGAGATGCGATATCGCGTTTTAAGATGCATTAGAACTCTATTGCTACGATACGTAGACATCTGCAAACGCTATTTCCTTGCAAGGAAGTGTCGCATTTACATTCATTTGAAGTGTAGACGGGGAATACGTGATACTTCGCAAATCATATTATATCTTACCATGAAACGTAGAAATGAGATGCGATATCGCGATTTAAGAAGCTTTAGAACACTATTGCTTCGATACGTAGACATATGCAAACGCGATTTCCTTGCAAGGAAGTGACGCATTTACATTCATTTGAATCGTAGACGAGGAATGCATAACACTTCGCAATGAATATTATATCTTATCATGAAACATAGATATGAGATGCAATATCTCGTTTTAAGAAGCATTTGAACTCTATTGCTTCGATACGTAAACATCTGCAGACGCTATTTCCTAGCAAGGAAGTGTCGCATTTACATTCATTTGAATCGTAGACGAGGAATGCATAACACTTCGCAATGAATATTATATCTTATCATGAAACATAGATATGAGATGCAATATCTCGTTTTAAGGAGCATTTCAACTTTATTGCTTCGATACGTAGACATCTGCAAACGCTATTTCCTTGCAAGGAAGTGTCGCATTCACATTCATTTGAAGTGTAGACGAGGAATACATGATACTTCGCAAATCATATTACATCTTACCATGAAACATAGAAATGAGATGCGATATCGCGTTTTAAGAAGCATTAGAACTCTATTGCTACGATAGGTAGACATCTGCAATCGCTATTTCATTGCAAGGAAGTGTCGCATTTACATTCATTTGAGGTGTAGACGAGGAAAACATAACACTTCGCAAATCATATTATATCTTACCATGAATCATAGAAATGAGATGCGATATCGCGTTTTAAGAAGCATTAGAAATCTATTCCTACGATACGTACACATCTGCAAACGCTATTTCCTTGCAAGGAAGTGTCGCATTTACTTTCATTTGAATCGTAGACGAGGAATGCATAAGACTTCGCAATGTATATTATATCTTATCATGAAACATAGATATGAGATGCAATATCTCTTTTTAAGAAGCATTTGAACTTTATTGCTCCGATACGTAGACATCTGCAAACGCTATTTCCTTGCAAGGAAGTGTCGCATTTACTTTCATTTGAATCGTAGACGAGGAATGCATAACACTTCGCAATGTATATTATATCTTATCATGAAACATAGATATGAGATGCAATATCTCGTTTTAAGAAGCATTTGAACTCTATTGCTTCGATACGTAGACATCTGCAAACGCTATTTCCCTGCAAGGAAGTGTCGCATTTACATTCATTTGAGGTGTAGACGAGGAATACATAACACTTCGCAAATCATATTATATCTTACCATGAAACATAGAAATGAGATGCGATATCGCGTTTTATGAAGCATTAGAACTCTATTGCTACGATACGTAGACATCTGCAAAGGCTATTTCCTTGCAAGGAAGTGTCGCATTTACATACACTTGAAGTGTAGGCGAGGAATACATAACACTTCGCAAATCATATTATACCTTACCATGAAACATAGAAATGAGATGCGAAATCGCGTTTTAAGAATTATAAGAGGTCTATTGCTACGATACGTAGACATCTGCAATCGCTGTTTCCTTGCAAGGAAGTGTCGCATTTACTTTCATTTGGATCGTAGACGAGGAATGCATAACACTTCGCAATGAATATTATATCTTACCATGATACATAGAAATGACATGCGATATCGCGTTTTATGAAGCATTGGAATACTATTGCTACGATAGGTAGACATCTGCAGATGCTATTTCCTTGCAAGGAGGTATCGCATTTACTTTCATTTGAATCGTAGACGAGGAATGCATAACACTTCGCAATGAATATTATATCTTACCATGAAACATAGAAATGAGATGCGATATCGCGTTTTAAGAAGCATTAGAACTCTATTGCTACGATACGTAGACATCTGCAAACGCTATTTCCTAGCGAGCGAGTGTCGCATTTACATTCATTTGAAGTGTAGACGAGGAATACATAACACTTCGCAAATCGTATTATATCTTACCATGAAACATAGAAATGAGATGCGATATCGCGTTTTAAGAAGCATTAGAACTCTATTGCTACGATACGTAGACATCTGCAAACGCTATTTCCTTGCAAGGAAGTGTCGCATTTACATTCATTTGAAGTGTAGACGGGGAATACGTGATACTTCGCAAATCATATTATATCTTACCATGAAACATAGAAATGAGATGCGATATCGCGATTTAAGAAGCTTTAGAACACTATTGCTTCGATACGTAGACATATGCAAACGCGATCTCCTTGCAAGGAAGTGTCGCATTTACATTCATTTGAATCGTAGACGAGGAATGCATAACACTTCGCAATGAATATTATATCTTATCATGAAACATAGATATGAGATGCAATATCTCGTTTTAAGAAGCATTTGAACTCTATTGCTTCGATACGTAAACATCTGCAGACGCTATTTCCTAGCAAGGAAGTGTCGCATTTACATTCATTTGAATCGTTGACGAGGAATGCATAACACTTCGCAATGAATATTATATCTTATCATGAAACATAGATATGAGATGCAATAACTCGTTTTAAGAAGCATTTCAACTTTATTGCTTCGATACGTAGACATCTGCAAACGCTATTTCCTTGCAAGGAAGTGTCGCATTCACATTCATTTGAATCGTAGACGAGGAATGCATAACATTTCGCAAATCATATTATACCTTACCATGAAACATAGAAATGAGATGCGAAATCGCGTTTTAAGAATTATAAGAGGTCTATTGCTACGATACGTAGACATCTGCAATCGCTGTTTCCTTGCAAGGAAGTGTCGCATTTACTTTCATTTGAATCGTAGACGAGGAATGCATAAGACTTCGCAATGTATATTATATCTTATCATGAAACATAGATATGAGATGCAATATCTCTTTTTAAGAAGCATTTGAACTTTATTGCTCCGATACGTAGACATCTGCAAACGCTATTTCCTTGCAAGGAAGTGTCGCATTTACTTTCATTTGAATCGTAGACGAGGAATGCATAACACTTCGCAATGTATATTATATCTTATCATGAAACATAGATATGAGATGCAATATCTCGTTTTAAGAAGCATTTGAACTCTATTGCTTCGATACGTAGACATCTGCAAACGCTATTTCCCTGCAAGGAAGTGTCGCATTTACATTCATTTGAGGTGTAGACGAGGAATACATAACACTTCGCAAATCATATTATATCTTACCATGAAACATAGAAATGAGATGCGATATCGCGTTTTATGAAGCATTAGAACTCTATTGCTACGATACGTAGACATCTGCAAAGGCTATTTCCTTGCAAGGAAGTGTCGCATTTACATACACTTGAAGTGTAGGCGAGGAATACATAACACTTCGCAAATCATATTATACCTTACCATGAAACATAGAAATGAGATGCGAAATCGCGTTTTAAGAATTATAAGAGGTCTATTGCTACGATACGTAGACATCTGCAATCGCTGTTTCCTTGCAAGGAAGTGTCGCATTTACTTTCATTTGGATCGTAGACGAGGAATGCATAACACTTCGCAATGAATATTATATCTTACCATGATACATAGAAATGACATGCGATATCGCGTTTTATGAAGCATTGGAATACTATTGCTACGATAGGTAGACATCTGCAGATGCTATTTCCTTGCAAGGAGGTATCGCATTTACTTTCATTTGAATCGTAGACGAGGAATGCATAACACTTCGCAATGAATATTATATCTTACCATGAAACATAGAAATGAGATGCGATATCGCGTTTTAAGAAGCATTAGAACTCTATTGCTACGATAGGTAGACATCTGCAAACGCTATTTCCTTGCAAGGAAGTGTCGTATTTACATTGATTTGAAGTGTAGACGAGGAATACATAACACTTCGCAAATCATATTATATCTTACCATGAATCATAGAAATGAGATGCGATATCGCGTTTTAAGAAGCATTAGAACTCTATTGCTACGATACGTAGACATCTGCAAACGCTATTTCCTAGCGAGCGAGTGTCGCATTTACATTCATTTGAAGTGTAGACGAGGAATACATAACACTTCGCAAATCGTATTATATCTTACCATGAAACATAGAAATGAGATGCGATATCGCGTTTTAAGAAGCATTAGAACTCTATTGCTACGATACGTAGACATCTGCAAACGCTATTTCCTTGCAAGGAAGTGTCGCATTTACATTCATTTGAAGTGTAGACGGGGAATACGTGATACTTCGCAAATCATATTATATCTTACCATGAAACATAGAAATGAGATGCGATATCGCGATTTAAGAAGCTTTAGAACACTATTGCTTCGATACGTAGACATATGCAAACGCGATCTCCTTGCAAGGAAGTGTCGCATTTACATTCATTTGAATCGTAGACGAGGAATGCATAACACTTCGCAATGAATATTATATCTTATCATGAAACATAGATATGAGATGCAATATCTCGTTTTAAGGAGCATTTCAACTTTATTGCTTCGATACGTAGACATCTGCAAACGCTATTTCCTTGCAAGGAAGTGTCGCATTCACATTCATTTGAAGTGTAGACGAGGAATACATGATACTTCGCAAATCATATTACATCTTACCATGAAACATAGAAATGAGATGCGATATCGCGTTTTAAGAAGCATTAGAACTCTATTGCTACGATAGGTAGACATCTGCAATCGCTATTTCATTGCAAGGAAGTGTCGCATTTACATTCATTTGAGGTGTAGACGAGGAAAACATAACACTTCGCAAATCATATTATATCTTACCATGAATCATAGAAATGAGATGCGATATCGCGTTTTAAGAAGCATTAGAAATCTATTCCTACGATACGTACACATCTGCAAACGCTATTTCCTTGCAAGGAAGTGTCGCATTTACTTTCATTTGAATCGTAGACGAGGAATGCATAAGACTTCGCAATGTATATTATATCTTATCATGAAACATAGATATGAGATGCAATATCTCTTTTTAAGAAGCATTTGAACTTTATTGCTCCGATACGTAGACATCTGCAAACGCTATTTCCTTGCAAGGAAGTGTCGCATTTACTTTCATTTGAATCGTATACGAGGAATGCATAACACTTCGCAATGTATATTATATCTTATCATGAAACATAGATATGAGATGCAATATCTCGTTTTAAGAAGCATTTGAACTCTATTGCTTCGATACGTAGACATCTGCAAACGCTATTTCCCTGCAAGGAAGTGTCGCATTTACATTCATTTGAGGTGTAGACGAGGAATACATAACACTTCGCAAATCATATTATATCTTACCATGAAACATAGAAATGAGATGCGATATCGCGTTTTATGAAGCATTAGAACTCTATTGCTACGATACGTAGACATCTGCAAAGGCTATTTCCTTGCAAGGAAGTGTCGCATTTACATACACTTGAAGTGTAGGCGAGGAATACATAACACTTCGCAAATCATATTATACCTTACCATGAAACATAGAAATGAGATGCGAAATCGCGTTTTAAGAATTATAAGAGGTCTATTGCTACGATACGTAGACATCTGCAATCGCTGTTTCCTTGCAAGGAAGTGTCGCATTTACTTTCATTTGGATCGTAGACGAGGAATGCATAACACTTCGCAATGAATATTATATCTTACCATGATACATAGAAATGACATGCGATATCGCGTTTTATGAAGCATTGGAATACTATTGCTACGATAGGTAGACATCTGCAGATGCTATTTCCTTGCAAGGAGGTATCGCATTTACTTTCATTTGAATCGTAGACGAGGAATGCATAACACTTCGCAATGAATATTATATCTTACCATGAAACATAGAAATGAGATGCGATATCGCGTTTTAAGAAGCATTAGAACTCCATTGCTACGATAGGTAGACATCTGCAAACGCTATTTCCTTGCAAGGAAGTGTCGTATTTACATTGATTTGAAGTGTAGACGAGGAATACATAACACTTCGCAAATCATATTATATCTTACCATGAATCATAGAAATGAGATGCGATATCGCGTTTTAAGAAGCATTAGAACTCTATTGCTACGATACGTAGACATCTGCAAACGCTATTTCCTAGCGAGCGAGTTTCGCATTTACATTCATTTGAAGTGTAGACGAGGAATACATAACACTTCGCAAATCGTATTATATCTTACCATGAAACATAGAAATGAGATGCGATATCGCGTTTTAAGAAGCATTAGAACTCTATTGCTACGATACGTAGACATCTGCAAACGCTATTTCCTTGCAAGGAAGTGTCGCATTTACATTCATTTGAAGTGTAGACGGGGAATACGTGATACTTCGCAAATCATATTATATCTTACCATGAAACATAGAAATGAGATGCGATATCGCGATTTAAGAAGCTTTAGAACACTATTGCTTCGATACGTAGACATATGCAAACGCGATCTCCTTGCAAGGAAGTGTCGCATTTACATTCATTTGAATCGTAGACGAGGAATGCATAACACTTCGCAATGAATATTATATCTTATCATGAAACATAGATATGAGATGCAATATCTCGTTTTAAGAAGCATTTGAACTCTATTGCTTCGATACGTAAACATCTGCAGACGCTATTTCCTAGCAAGGAAGTGTCGCATTTACATTCATTTGAATCGTTGACGAGGAATGCATAACACTTCGCAATGAATATTATATCTTATCATGAAACATAGATATGAGATGCAATAACTCGTTTTAAGAAGCATTTCAACTTTATTGCTTCGATACGTAGACATCTGCAAACGCTATTTCCTTGCAAGGAAGTGTCGCATTCACATTCATTTGAATCGTAGACGAGGAATGCATAACATTTCGCAAATCATATTATATCTTACCATGAAACATAGAAATGAGATGCGATATCGCGTTTTAAGAAGCATTAGATCTCTATTGCTACGATACGTAGACATCTGCAAACGCTATTTCCTTGCAAGGAAGTGTCGCATTTACATTCATTTGAAGTGTAGACGGGGAATACGTGATACTTCGCAAATCATATTATATCTTACCATGAAACATAGAAATGAGATGCGATATCGCGTTTTAAGAATCATAAGAACTCTATTGCTACGATACGTAGACATCTGCAAACGCTATTTCCTTGCAAGGAAGTGTCGCATTTACATTCATTTGAATCGTAGACGAGGAATGCATAACATTTCGCAAATCATATTATATCTTATCATGAAACATAGATATGAGATGCATTATCTCGTTTTAAGAAGCATTTGAACTCTGTTGCTTCGATACGTAGACATCTGCAAACGCTGTTTCCTTGCAAGGAAGTGTCGCATTTACTTCCATTTGAATCGTAGACGATGAATGCATAACACTTCGCAATGAATATTATATCTTACCATGAAACATAGAAATGAGATGCGATATCGCGTTTTAAGAAGCATTAGAACTCTATTGCTACGATAGGTAGACATCTGCAAACGCTATTTCCTTGCAAGGAAGTGTCGTATTTACATTGATTTGAAGTGTAGACGAGGAATACATAACACTTCGCAAATCATATTATATCTTACCATGAATCATAGAAATGAGATGCGATATCGCGTTTTAAGTATCATAAGAACTCTATTGTTACGATACGTAGACATCTGCAAACGCTATTTCCTTGGAAGGAAGTGTCGCATTTACGTTCATTTGAATCGTAGACGAGGAATGCATAACACTTCGCAAATCATATTATATCTTACCATGAAACATAGAAATGAGATGCGATATCGCGTTTTAAGAAGCATTTGAACTCTATTGCTTCGATACGTAGACATCTGCAAACGCTATTTCCTAGCGATCGAGTGTCGCATTTACATTCATTTGAAGTGTAGACGAGGAATACATAACACTTCGCAAATCATATTATATCTTACCCTGAAACATAGAAATGAGATGCGATATCGCGTTTTAAGAAGCATTGGAACTCTAATGCTACGATAGGTAGACATCTGCAAACGCTATTTCCTTGCAAGGAAGTGTCGCATTTACTTTCATTTGAATCGTGGACGAGGAATGCATAACACGTCGCAATGAATATTATATCTTATCATGAAACATAGATATGAGATGCTATATCTCGTTTTAAGAAGCATTAGAAATCTATTACTAGGATACCTAGACATCTGCAGACGCTATTTCCTAGCGCGGAAGTGTCGCATTCACATTCATTTGAAGTGTAGACGAGGAATACATAACACTTCGCAAATCATATTATACCTTACCATGAAACATAGAAATGAGATGCGATATCGCGTTTTAAGAATCATAAGAACTCTATTGCTACGATACGTAGACATCTGCAAACGCTATTTCCTTGCAAGGAAGTGTCGCATTTACATTCATTTGAATCGTAGGCGAGGAATGCATAACACTTCGCAATGAATATTATATCTTATCATGAAACATAGATATGAGATGCAGTATCTCGTTTTAAGAAGCATTTGAACTCTATTGCTTCGATACGTAGACATCTGCAAACGCTATTTCCTTGCAAGGAACTGTCGCATTCACATTCATTTGAATCGTAGGCGAGGAATGCAAAACACTTCGCAATGAATATTATATCTTATCATGAAACATAGATATGAGATGCGATATCGCGATTTAAGGAGCTTTAGAATACTATTGCTTCGATACGTAGACATCTGCATACGCGATTTCCTTGCAAGGAAGTGTCGCATTTACATTCATTTGAATCGTACACGAGGAATGCATAACACTTCGCAATGAATATTATATCTTATCATGAAACATAGAAATGAGATGCGATATCGCGTTTTAAGAAGCATTAGAACTCTATTGCTACGATACCTAGACATCTGCAGACGCTATTTCCTAACAACGAAGTGACGCATTTACATTCATTTGAAGTGTAGACGAGGAATACATGACACTTAGCAAATCATCTTATATCTTACCATGAAACATAGAAATGAGATGCGATATCGCGTTCTAAGAAGCATTAGAAAGCTATTGCTACGATACGTAGACATCTGCAAACGCTATTTCCTAGTGGGGAAGTATCGCATTCACATTCATTTGAAGTGTAGACGAGGAATACATGACATTTCGCAAATCATGTTATATCTTACCATGAAACATAGAAATGAGATGCGATATCGCGTTTTAGGAAGCATTAGAAAGCTATTGCTACGATACGTAGACATCTGCAAACGCTATTGCCTAGCGAGGAAGTATCGCATATACATTCATTTGAAGTGTAGACGAGGAATACATAACACTTCGCAAATCATGTTATATCTTACCATGAAACATAGAAATGAGATGCGATATCGCGTTTTAAGAATCATATGAACTCTATTGCTACGATACGTAGACATCTGTAAACGCTATTTCCTTGCAAGGAAGTGTCGCATTTTCACTCATTTGAATCGTAGACGAGGAATGCATAACACTTCGCAATGAATACTATATCTTATCATGAAACATAGATATGAGATGCAATATCTCGTTTTAAGAAGCATTTGAACTCTGTTGCTTCGATACGTAGACATCTGCAAACGCTGTTTCCTTGCAAGGAAGTGTCGCATTTACTTTCATTTGAATCGTAGACGAGGAATGCATAACACTTCGCAATGAATATTATATCTTACCATGAAACATAGAACTGAGATGCGATATCGCGTTTTAAGAAGCATTAGAACTCTATTGCTTCGATACGTAGACATCTGCAAACATCCTTGTAAGGAAGTGTCGCATTTACATTCATTTGAAGTGTAGACGAGAAATACATAATACTTCGCAAATCATATTATATCTTACCATGAAACATAGAAATGAGATGCGATATCGCGTTTTAAGAACCATTAGAACTCTATTGCTACGATAGGTAGATATCTGCAAATGCTATTTCCTTGCAAGGAAGTATCGCATTTACTTTCATTTGAATCGTAGACGAGGAATGCGTAACATTTCGCAATGTATATTATATCTTACCATGAAACATAGAAATGAGATGCGATATCGCGTTTTAAGAAGCATTAGAACTCTATTGCTACGATAGGTAGACGTCTGCAAACGCTATTTCCTTGCAAGGAAGTGTCGTATTTACATTGATTTGAAGTGTAGACGAGGAATACATAACACTTCGCAAATCATATTATATTTTACCATGAATCATAGAAATGAGATGCGATATCGCGTTTTAAGTATCATAAGAACTCTATTGTTACGATACGTAGACATCTGCAAACGCTATTTCCTTGGAAGGAAGTGTCGCATTTACGTTCATTTGAATCGTAGGCGAGGAATGCATAACACTTCGCAAATCATATTATATCTTACCATGAAACACAGAAATGAGATGCGATATCGCGTTTTAAGAAGCATTTGAACTCTATTGCTTCGATACGTAGACATCTGCAAACGCTATTTCCTTGGAAGGGAGTGTCGCATTTACATTCATTTGAAGTGTAGACGAGGAATACATAACACTTCGCAAATCATATTATATCTTACCATGAAACATAGAAATGAGATGCGATATCGCGTTTCAAGGATCATAAGAACTCTATTGTTACGATACGTAGACATCTGCAAACGCTATTTCCTTGCAAGGAAGTGTCGCATTTACTTTCATTTGAATCGTAGACGAGGAATGCATAACACTTCGCAATGAATATTATATCTTATCATGAAACATACATATGAGATGCAGTATCTCGTTTTAAGAAGCATTTGAACTCTATTGCTTCGATACGTAGACATCTGCAAACGCAATTTCCTTACAAGCAAGTGTCGCATTTACATTCATTTGAATCGTAGACGAAGAATGCATAACACTTCGCAATGAATATTATATCTTATCATGAAACATAGATATGAGATGCAATATCTCGTTTTAAGAAGCATTTCAACTTTATTGCTTCGATACGTAGACATCTGCAAACGCTATTTCCTTGCAAGGAAGTGTCGCATTTACATTCATTTGAAGTGTAGACGAGGAATACATGATACTTCGCAAATCATATTATATCTTACCATGAAACATAGAAATGAGATGCGATATCGCGTTTTAAGAAGCATTTGAACTCAATTTCTTCGATACGTAGACATCTGCAAACGCTGTTTCCTTGCAAGGAAGTGTCGCATTTACTTTCATTTGAATCGTAGACGAGGAATGCATAACACTTCGCAATGAATATTATATCTTACCATGATACATAGAAATGAGATGCGATATCGCGTTTTAAGAAGCATTAGAACTCTATTGCTACGATACGTAGACATCTGCAAACGCTATTTCCTTGCAAGGAAGTGTCGCATTTACATTCATTTGAATCGTAGGCGAGGAATGCATAGCACTTCGCAATGAATATTATATCTTATCCTGAAACATAGATATGAGATGCAGTATCTCGTCTTAAGAAGCATTGGAACTCTATTGCTACGATACCTAGACATCTGCAGACGCTAACTCCTAGCGAGGAAGTGTCGCATTCACATTCATTTGAAGTGTAGACGAGGAATACATAACACTTCGCAAATCATATTATACCTTACCATGAAACATAGAAATGAGATGCGATATCGCGTTTCAAGAATCATTAGAACTCTATTGTTACGATACGTAGACATCTGCAAACGCTATTTCCTTGCAAGGAAGTGTCGCATTTACTTTCATTTGAATCGTAGACGAGGAATGCATAACACTTCGCAATGAATACTATATCTTATCATGAAACATAGATATGAGATGCAATATCTCGTTTTAAGAAGCATTTGAACTCTGTTGCTTCGATACGTAGACATCTGCAAACGCTGTTTCCTTGCAAGGAAGTGTCGCATTTACTTTCATTTGAATCGTAGACGAGGAATGCATAACACTTCGCAATGAATATTATATCTTACCATGAAACATAGAAATGAGATGCGATATCGCGTTTTAAGAAGCATTAGAACTCTATTGCTTCGATACGTAGACATCTGCAAACATCCTTGTAAGGAAGTGTCGCATTTACATTCATTTGAAGTGTAGACGAGAAATACATAATACTTCGCAAATCATATTATATCTTACCATGAAACATAGAAATGAGATGCGATATCGCGTTTTAAGAACCATTAGAACTCTATTGCTACGATAGGTAGATATCTGCAAATGCTATTTCCTTGCAAGGAAGTATCGCATTTACTTTCATTTGAATCGTAGACGAGGAATGCATAACATTTCGCAATGAATATTATATCTTACCATGAAACATAGAAATGAGATGCGATATCGCGTTTTAAGAAGCATTAGAACTCTATTGCTACGATAGGTAGACATCTGCAAACGCTATTTCCTTGCAAGGAAGTGTCGTATTTACATTGATTTGAAGTGTAGACGAGGAATACATAACACTTCGCAAATCATATTATATCTTACCATGAATCATAGAAATGAGATGCGATATCGCGTTTTAAGTATCATAAGAACTCTATTGTTACGATACGTAGACATCTGCAAACGCTATTTCCTTGGAAGGAAGTGTCGCATTTACGTTCATTTGAATCGTAGACGAGGAATGCATAACACTTCGCAAATCATATTATATCTTACCATGAAACACAGAAATGAGATGCGATATCGCGTTTTAAGAAGCATTTGAACTCTATTGCTTCGATACGTAGACATCTGCAAACGCTATTTCCTTGGAAGGGAGTGTCGCATTTACATTCATTTGAAGTGTAGACGAGGAATACATAACACTTCGCAAATCATATTATATCTTACCATGAAACATAGAAATGAGATGCGATATCGCGTTTCAAGAATCATAAGAACTCTATTGTTACGATACGTAGACATCTGCAAACGCTATTTCCTTGCAAGGAAGTGTCGCATTTACTTTCATTTGAATCGTAGACGAGGAATGCATAACACTTCGCAATGAATATTATATCTTATCATGAAACATACATATGAGATGCAGTATCTCGTTTTAAGAAGCATTTGAACTCTATTGCTTCGATACGTAGACATCTGCAAACGCAATTTCCTTACAAGCAAGTGTCGCATTTACATTCATTTGAATCGTAGACGAAGAATGCATAACACTTCGCAATGAATATTATATCTTATCATGAAACATAGATATGAGATGCAATATCTCGTTTTAAGAAGCATTTCAACTTTATTGCTTCGATACGTAGACATCTGCAAACGCTATTTCCTTGCAAGGAAGTGTCGCATTTACATTCATTTGAAGTGTAGACGAGGAATACATGATACTTCGCAAATCATATTATATCTTACCATGAAACATAGAAATGAGATGCGATATCGCGTTTTAAGAAGCATTTGAACTCAATTTCTTCGATACGTAGACATCTGCAAACGCTGTTTCCTTGCAAGGAAGTGTCGCATTTACTTTCATTTGAATCGTAGACGAGGAATGCATAACACTTCGCAATGAATATTATATCTTACCATGATACATAGAAATGAGATGCGATATCGCGTTTTAAGAAGCATTACAACTCTATTGCTACGATAGGTAGACATCTGCAATCGCTATTTCCTTGCAAGGAAGTGTCGCATTTACATTCATTTGAAGTGTAGACGAGGAATACATAACACTTCGCAAATCATATTATACCTTACCATGATACATAGAAATGAGATGCGATATCGCTTTTTAAGAATCATAAGAACTCTATTGCTACGATACGTAGACATCTGCAAACGCTATTTCCTTGCAAGGAAGTGTCGCATTTACATTCATTTGAATCGTAGGCGAGGAATGCATAGCACTTCGCAATGAATATTATATCTTATCCTGAAACATAGATATGAGATGCAGTATCTCGTCTTAAGGAGCATTGGAACTCTATTGCTACGATACCTAGACATCTGCAGACGCTATCTCCTAGCGAGGAAGTGTCGCATTCACATTCATTTAAAGTGTAGACGAGGAATACATAACACTTCGCAAATCATATTATACCTTACCATGAAACATAGAAATGAGATGCGATATCGCTTTTTAAGAAGCATTTGAACTCTATTGCTTCGATACGTAGACATCTGCAAACGCTATTTCCTTGGAAGGGAGTGTCGCATTTACATTCATTTGAAGTGTAGACGAGGAATACATAACACTTCGCAAATCATATTATATCTTACCATGAAACATAGAAATGAGATGCGATATCGCGTTTCAAGAATCATAAGAACTCTATTGTTACGATACGTAGACATCTGCAAACGCTATTTCCTTGCAAGGAAGTGTCGCATTTACTTTCATTTGAATCGTAGACGAGGAATGCATAACACTTCGCAATGAATATTATATCTTATCATGAAACATACATATGAGATGCAGTATCTCGTTTTAAGAAGCATTTGAACTCTATTGCTTCGATACGTAGACATCTGCAAACGCAATTTCCTTACAAGCAAGTGTCGCATTTACATTCATTTGAATCGTAGACGAAGAATGCATAACACTTCGCAATGAATATTATATCTTATCATGAAACATAGATATGAGATGCAATATCTCGTTTTAAGAAGCATTTCAACTTTATTGCTTCGATACGTAGACATCTGCAAACGCTATTTCCTTGCAAGGAAGTGTCGCATTTACATTCATTTGAAGTGTAGACGAGGAATACATGATACTTCGCAAATCATATTATATCTTACCATGAAACATAGAAATGAGATGCGATATCGCGTTTTAAGAAGCATTTGAACTCAATTTCTTCGATACGTAGACATCTGCAAACGCTGTTTCCTTGCAAGGAAGTGTCGCATTTACTTTCATTTGAATCGTAGACGAGGAATGCATAACACTTCGCAATGAATATTATATCTTACCATGATACATAGAAATGAGATGCGATATCGCGTTTTAAGAAGCATTACAACTCTATTGCTACGATAGGTAGACATCTGCAATCGCTATTTCCTTGCAAGGAAGTGTCGCATTTACATTCATTTGAAGTGTAGACGAGGAATACATAACACTTCGCAAATCATATTATACCTTACCATGATACATAGAAATGAGATGCGATATCGCTTTTTAAGAATCATAAGAACTCTATTGCTACGATACGTAGACATCTGCAAACGCTATTTCCTTGCAAGGAAGTGTCGCATTTACATTCATTTGAATCGTAGGCGAGGAATGCATAGCACTTCGCAATGAATATTATATCTTATCCTGAAACATAGATATGAGATGCAGTATCTCGTCTTAAGGAGCATTGGAACTCTATTGCTACGATACCTAGACATCTGCAGACGCTATCTCCTAGCGAGGAAGTGTCGCATTCATATTCATTTGAAGTGTAGACGAGGAATACATAACACTTCGCAAATCATATTATACCTTACCATGAAACATAGAAATGAGATGCGATATCGCTTTTTAAGAATCATAAGAACTCTATTGCTACGATACGTAGACATCTGCAAATGCTATTTCCTTGCAAGGAAGTGTCGCATTTACATTCATTTGATGTGTAGACGAGGAATACATAACACTTCGCAAATCATATTATATCTTACCATGAAACATAGAAATGAGATGCGATATCGCGTTTCAAGAATCATAAGAACTCTATTGTTACGATACGTAGACATCTGCAAACGCTATTTCCTTGCAAGGAAGTGTCGCATTTACTTTCATTTGAATCGTAGACGAGGAATGCATAACACTTCGCAAAGAATATTATATCTTATCATGAAACATAGATATGAGATGCAGTATCTCGTTTTAAGAAGCATTTGAACTCTATTGCTTCAATACGTAGACATCTGCAAACGCTATTTCCATGCAAGTAAGTGTCGCATTTACTTTCATTTGAATCGTAGACGAGGAATGCATAACACTTCGCAATGAATATTATATCTTATCATGAAACATAGATATGAGATGCAGTATCTCGTTTTAAGAAGCATTTGAACTCTATTGCTTCGATACGTAGACATCTGCAAATGCTATTTCCTTGCAAGGAAGTGTCGCATTTACATTCATTTGATGTGTAGACGAGGAATACATAACACTTCGCAAATCATATTATATCTTACCATGAAACATAGAAATGAGATGCGAAATCGCGTTTTAAGAATTATAAGAGCTCTATTGCTACGATACGTAGACATCTGCAATCGCTGTTTCCTTGCAAGGAAGTGTCGCATTTACTTTCATTTGAATCGTAGACGAGGAATGCATAACACTTCGCAATGAATATTATATCTTATCATGAAACATACATATGAGATGCAGTATCTCGTTTTAAGAAGCATTCGAACTCTATTGCTTCGATACGTAGACATCTGCAAACGCTGTTTCCTTGCAAGGAAGTGTCGCATTTACTTTCATTTGAATCGTAGACGAGGAATGCATAACACTTCGCAATGAATATTATATCTTACCATGATACATAGAAATGAGATGCGATATCGCGTTTTAAGAAGCATTACAACTCTATTGCTACGATAGGTAGACATCTGCAATCGCTATTTCCTTGCAAGGAAGTGTCGCATTTACATTCATTTGAAGTGTAGACGAGGAATACATAACACTTCGCAAATCATATTATACCTTACCATGATACATAGAAATGAGATGCGATATCGCTTTTTAAGAATCATAAGAACTCTATTGCTACGATACGTAGACATCTGCAAACGCTATTTCCTTGCAAGGAAGTGCCGCATTTACATTCATTTGAATCGTAGGCGAGGAATGCATAGCACTTCGCAATGAATATTATATCTTATCCTGAAACATAGATATGAGATGCAGTATCTCGTCTTAAGGAGCATTGGAACTCTATTGCTACGATACCTAGACATCTGCAGACGCTATCTCCTAGCGAGGAAGTGTCGCATTCATATTCATTTGAAGTGTAGACGAGGAATACATAACACTTCGCAAATCATATTATACCTTACCATGAAACATAGAAATGAGATGCGATATCGCTTTTTAAGAATCATAAGAACTCTATTGCTACGATACGTAGACATCTGCAAATGCTATTTCCTTGCAAGGAAGTGTCGCATTTACATTCATTTGATGTGTAGACGAGGAATACATAACACTTCGCAAATCATATTATATCTTACCATGAAACATAGAAATGAGATGCGATATCGCGTTTCAAGAATCATAAGAACTCTATTGTTACGATACGTAGACATCTGCAAACGCTATTTCCTTGCAAGGAAGTGTCGCATTTACTTTCATTTGAATCGTAGACGAGGAATGCATAACACTTCGCAAAGAATATTATATCTTATCATGAAACATAGATATGAGATGCAGTATCTCGTTTTAAGAAGCATTTGAACTCTATTGCTTCAATACGTAGACATCTGCAAACGCTATTTCCATGCAAGTAAGTGTCGCATTTACTTTCATTTGAATCGTAGACGAGGAATGCATAACACTTCGCAATGAATATTATATCTTATCATGAAACATAGATATGAGATGCAGTATCTCGTTTTAAGAAGCATTTGAACTCTATTGCTTCGATACGTAGACATCTGCAAATGCTATTTCCTTGCAAGGAAGTGTCGCATTTACATTCATTTGATGTGTAGACGAGGAATACATAACACTTCGCAAATCATATTATATCTTACCATGAAACATAGAAATGAGATGCGAAATCGCGTTTTAAGAATTATAAGAGCTCTATTGCTACGATACGTAGACATCTGCAATCGCTGTTTCCTTGCAAGGAAGTGTCGCATTTACTTTCATTTGAATCGTAGACGAGGAATGCATAACACTTCGCAATGAATATTATATCTTATCATGAAACATACATATGAGATGCAGTATCTCGTTTTAAGAAGCATTCGAACTCTATTGCTTCGATACGTAGACATCTGCAAAAGCAATTTCCTTACAAGGAAGTGTCGCATTTACATTAATTTGAAGTGTAGACGAGGAATACATAACACTTCGCAAATCATATTATATCTTACCATGAAACATAGAAATGAGATGCGATATCGTTTTTAAGAATCATAAGAACTCTATTGCTACGATACGTAGACATCTGCAAACGCTACTTCCTTGCAAGGAAGTGTCGCATTTACATTCATTTGAATCGTAGACGAGGAATGCATAACACTTCACAAATCATAATACATCTTACCATGAAACGTAGAAATGAGATGCGATATCGCGTTTTAAGAAGCATTAGAAAGCTATTGCTACGATACGTAGACATCTGCAAACGCTATTTCCTAGCGAGGAAGTATCGCATTCACATTCATTTGAAGTGTAGACGAGGAATACATGACACTTCGCAAATCATGTTATATCTTACCATGAAACATAGAAATGAGATGCGATATCGCGTTATAGGAGGCATTAGAAAGCTATTGCTACGATACGTAGACATCTGCAAACGCTATTTCCTAGCGAGGAAGTGTCGCATTCACATTCATTTGAAGTGTAGACGAGGAATACATAACACTTCGCGAATCATATTATAACTTACCATGAAACATAGAAGTGAGATGCGATATCGCGTTTTAAGAAGCATTAGAATACTCTTGCTACGATAGGCAGATATTTGCAAACGCTATTTCCTTGCAAGGAAGTGTCGTATTTACATTCATTTGAAGTGTAGACGAGGAATACATAACACTTCGCAAATCATATTCTATCTTACCATGAAACATAGAAATGAGATGCGATATCGCGTTTCAAGAATCATAAGAACTCTATTGTTACGATACGTAGACATCTGCAAACGCTATTTCCTTGCAAGGAAGTGTCGCATTTACTTTCATTTGAATCGTAGACGAGGAATGCATAACACTTCGCAATGAATATTATATCTTATCATGAAACATAGATATGAGATGCAATATCTCGTTCTAAGAAGCATTAGAAATCCATTGCTACGATACGTAGACATCTGCAAATGCTATTTCCTTGCAAGGAAGTGTCGCATTTACATTCATTTGATGTGTAGACGAGGAATACATAACACTTCGCAAATCATATTATATCTTACCATGAAACATAGAAATGAGATGCGATATCGCGTTTTAAGAATTATAAGAACTCTATTGCTACGATACGTAGACATCTGCAAACGCTATTTCCTTGCAAGGAAGTGTCGCATTTACTTTCATTTGAATCGTAGACGAGGAATGCATAACACTTCGCAATGAATATTATATCTTATCATGAAACATAGGTATGAGATGCAATATCTCGTTTTAAGAAGCATTTGAACTCTATTGCTTCGATACGTAGACATCTGCAAACGCTATTTCCTTGCAAGGAAGTGTCGCATTTACATTCGTTTGAAGTGTAGACGAGGAATACATAACACTTCGCAAATCATATTATATCTTACCATGAAACATAGAAATGGGATGCGATATCGCGTTTTAAGAAGCACTAGAACTCTATTGCTACGATAGGTAGACATCTGCAGACGCTATTTCCTAACAAGGAAGTGTCGCATTTACATTCATTTGATGTGTAGACGAGGAATACATGACACTTAGCAAATCATCTTATATCTTACCATGAAACATAGAAATGAGATGCGATATCGCGTTTTAAGAAGCATTAGAAAGCTATTGCTACGATACGTAGACATCTGCAAACGCTATTTCCTAGCGAGGAAGTATCGCATTCACATTCATTTGAAGTGTAGACGAGGAATACATGACACTTCGCAAATCGTGTTATATCTTACCATGAAACATAGAAATGAGATGCGATATCGCGTCTTAGGAAGCATTAGAAAGCTATTGCTACGATACGTAGACATCTGCAAACGCTATTTCCTAGCGAGGAAGTATCGCATTCACATTCATTTGAAGTGTAGACGAGGAATACATAACACTTCGCAAATCATGTTATATCTTACCATGAAACATAGAAATGAGATGCGATATCGTTTTTAAGAATCATAAGAACTCTATTGCTACGATACGTAGACATCTGCAAACGCTATTTCCTTGCAAGGAAGTGTCGCATTTACATTCATTTGAATCGTAGACGAGGAATGCATAACACTTCACAAATCATAATACATCTTACCATGAAACGTAGAAATGAGATGCGATATCGCGTCTTAGGAAGCATTAGAAAGCTATTGCTACGATACGTAGACATCTGCAAACGCTATTTCCTAGCGAGGAAGTATCGCATTCACATTCATTTGAAGTGTAGACGAGGAATACATAACACTTCGCAAATCATGTTATATCTTACCATGAAACATAGAAATGAGATGCGATATCGCGTTCTAAGAAGCATCAGAAATCCATTGCTACGATACGTAGACATCTGCAGACGCTATTTCCTTGCAAGGAAGTGTCGCATTTACATTCATTTGATGTGTAGACGAGGAATACATAGCACTTCGCAAATCATATTATATCTTACCATGAAACATAGAAATGAGATGCGATATCGCGTTTTAAGAAGCATTAGAACTCTATTGCTTCGATACGTAGACATCTGCAAACACTATTTCCTTGTAAGGAAGTGTCGCATTTACATTCATTTGAAGTGTAGACGAGGAATACATAACACTTCGCAAATCATATTATATCCTACCATGAAACATAGAAATGAGATGCGATATCGCGTTTCAAGAATCATAAGAACTCTATTGTTACGATACGTAGACATCTGCAAACGCTATTTCCTTGCAAGCAAGTGTCGCAGTTACATTCATTTGAATCGTAGACGAGGAATGCATAACACTTCGCAATGAATATTATATCTTATCATGAAACATAGATATGAGATGCAATATCTCGTTTTAAGAAGCATTTCAACATTATTGCTTCGATACGTAGACATCTGCAAACGCTATTTCCTTGCAAGGAAGTGTCGCATTTACATTCATTTGAAGTGTAGACGATGAATACATGATACTTCGCAAATCATATTATATCTTACCATGAAACATAGAAATGAGATGCGATATCGCGTTTTAAGAAGCATTTGAAATCAATTTCTTCGATACGTAGACATCTGCAAAGGCTGTTTCCTTGCAAGGAAGTGTCGCATTTACATTCATTTGAAGTATAGACGAGGAATACATAACACTTCTCAAATCATATTATATCTTACTATGAAACATAGAAATGAGATGCGATATCGCGTTTTAAGAAGCATTAGAACTCTATTGCTACGATAGGTAGACATCTGCAATCGCTATTTCCTTGCAAGGAAGTGTCGCATTTACATTCATTTGAAGTGTAGACGAGGAATACATAACACTTCGCAAATCATATTATACCTTACCATGATACATAGAAATGAGATGCGATATCGCTTTTTAAGAATCATAAGAACTCTATTGCTACGATACGTAGACATCTGCAAACGCTATTTCCTAGCGAGGAAGTATCTCATTCACATTCATTTGAATCGTAGGCGAGGAATGCATAGCACTTCGCAATGAATATTATATCTTATCATGAAACATAGATATGAGATGCAGTATCTCGTTTTAAGAAGCATTGGAACTCTATTGCTACGATACCTAGACATCTGCAGACGCTATTTCCCAGCAAGGAAGTGTCGCATTTACATTCATTTGAAGTGTAGACGAGGAATACATAACACTTCGCGAATCAAATTATAACTTACCATGAAACATAGAAGTGAGATGCGATATCGCGTTTTAAGAAGCATTAGAACTCTATTGCTACGATACCCAGACATCTGCAGACGCTATTTCCTAACAAGGAAGTGTCGCATTTACATTCATTTGATGTGTAGACGAGGAATACATGACACTTAGCAAATCATCTTATATCTTACCATGAAACATAGAAATGAGATGCGATATCGCGTTTTAAGAAGCATTAGAAAGCTATTGCTACGATACGTAGACATCTGCAAACGCTACTTCCTAGCGAGGAAGTATCGCATTCACATTCATTTGAAGTGTAGACGAGGAATACATGACACTTCGCAAATCATGCTATATCTTACCATGGAACATAGAAATGAGATGCGATATCGCGTTTTAGGAAGCATTAGAAAGCTATTGCTACGATACGTAGACATCTGCAAACGCTATTTCCTAGCGAGGAAGTATCTCATTCACATTCATTTGAAGTGTAGACGAGGAATACATAACACTTCGCAAATCATGTTATATCTTACCATGAAACATAGAAATGAGATGCGATATCGCGTTTTAAGAAACATTAGAACTCTATTGCTACGATACCTAGACATCTGCAAACGCTATTTCCTAGCGAGCAAGTGTCGCATTCACAGTCATTCGAAGTGTAGACGAGGAATACATGACACTTCGCAAATCTTATTATATCTTACCATGAAACATAGTAATGAGATGCGATATCGCGTTTTAAGAAGCATTAGAACTCTATTGCTACGACACGTAGACACCTGCAAACGCTATTTCCTTGCAAGGAAGTGTCGCATTTACATTCATTTGAAGTGTAGACGAGGAATACATGACACTTCGCAAATCATATTATATCTTACCATGAAACATAGAAATGAGATGCGATATCGCGTTCTAAGAAGCATCAGAAATCCATTGCTACGATACCTAGACATCTGCAAACGCTATTTCCTAGCGAGCAAGTGTCGCATTCACAGTCATTTGAAGTGTAGACGAGGAATACATGACACTTCGCAAATCTTATTATATCTTACCATGAAACATGGTAATGAGATGCAATATCGCGTTTTAAGAAGCATTAGAACTCTATTGCTACGGCACGTAGACACCTGCAAACGCTTTTTCCTTGCAAGGAAGTGTCGCATTTACATTCATTTGAAGTGTAGACAAGGAATACATGACACTTCGCAAATCATTTTATATCTTACCATGAATCATAGAAATGAGATGCGATATCGCGTTCTAAGAAGCATCAGAAATCCATTGCTACGATACGTAGACATCTGCAGACGCTATTTCCTTGCAAGGAAGTGTCGCATTTACATTCATTTGATGTGTAGACGAGGAATACATAGCACTTCGCAAATCATATTATATCTTACCATGAAACATAGAAATGAGATGCGATATCGCGTTTTAAGAAGCATTAGAACTCCATTGCTTCGATACGTAGACATCTGCAAACGCTATTTCCTTGTAAGGAAGTGTCGCATTTACATTCATTTGAAGTGTAGACGAGGAATATATAACACTTCGTAAATCATATTATATCTTACCATGAAACATAGAAATGAGATGCGATATCGCGTTTTAAGAAGCATTAGAACTCTATTGCTACGATAGGTAGACATCTGCAATCGCTATTTCCCTGCAAGGAAGTGTCGCATTTACATTCATTTGAGGTGTAGACGAGGAAAACATGACACTTCGCAAATGATATTATATCTTACCATGAAACATAGAAATGAGATGCGATATCGCGTTTTAAGAAGCATTAGAACTCTATTGCTACGGTAGGTAGACACCTGCAAACGCTATTTCCTTGCAAGGAAGTGTCGCATTTACATTCATTTGAAGTGTAGACGAGGAATACATGACACTTCGCAATGTATATTATATCTTATGATGAAACATAGATATGAGATGCAATATCTCGTTTTAAGAAGCATTTGAACTCTATTGCTTCGATACGTAGACATTTGCAAACGCTATTTCCCTGCAAGGAAGTGTCGCATTTACATTCATTTGAAGTGTAGACGAGGAATACATGACACTTCGCAAATGATATTATATCTTACCATGAAACATAGAAATGAGATGCGATATCGCGTTCTAAGAAGCATCAGAAATCCATTGCTACGATACGTAGACATCTGCAGACGCTATTTCCTTGCAAGGAAGTGTCGCATTTACATTCATTTGAATCGTAGACGAGGAATGCATAACACTTCGCAATGAATACTATATCTTATCATGAAACATAGATATGAGATGCAATATCTCGTTGTAAGAAGCATTTGAACTCTGTTGCTTCGATACGTAGACATCTGCAAACGCTGTTTCCTTGCAAGGAAGTGTCGCATTTACTTTCATTTGAATCGTAGACGAGGAATGCATAACACTTCGCAATGAATATTATATCTTACCATGAAACATAGAAATGAGATTTGATATCGCGTTTTAAGAAGCATTAGAACTCTATTGCTACGATAAGTAGACATCTGCAAACGCTGTTTCCTTGCAAGGAAGTGTCGCATTTACATTCATTTGAAGTGTAGACGAGGAATACATGACACTTCGCAAATCATATTATATCTTACCATGAAACATAGAAATGAGATGCGATATCGCGTTCTAAGAAGCATCAGAAATCCATTGCTACGATACGTAGACATCTGCAGACGCTATTTCCTTGCAAGGAAGTGTCGCATTCACATTCATTTGATGTGTAGACGAGGAATACATAGCACTTCGCAAATCATATTATATCTTACCATGAAACATAGAAATGAGATGCGATATCGCATTTTAAGAAGCATTAGAACCCTATTGCTTCGATACGTAGACATCTGCAAACGCTATTTCCTTCTAAGGAAGTGTCGCATTTACGTTCATTTGAAGTGTAGACGAGGAATACGTAACTCTTCGCAAATCATATTATATCTTACCATGAAACATAGAAAT
The DNA here is from genome assembly GCF_050948175.1 of Xylocopa sonorina. Lineage (NCBI taxonomy): Eukaryota > Metazoa > Arthropoda > Insecta > Hymenoptera > Apidae > Xylocopa > Xylocopa sonorina. The sequence goes on from NW_027490146.1 coordinate 257,310, forward strand.
GAGATGCGATATCGCGTTTTAAGAAGCATTAGAACTCTATTGCTACGATAGGTAGACACCTGCAAACGCTATTTCCTTGCAAGGAAGTGTCGCATTTACATTCATTTGAAGTGTAGACGAGGAATACATGACACTTCGCAAATCATATTATATCTTACCATGAAACATAGAAATGAGATGCGATATCGCGTTCTAAGAAGCATCAGAAATCCATTGCTACGATACCTAGACATCTGCAAACGCTATTTCCTAGCGAGCAAGTGTCGCATTCACAGTCATTTGAAGTGTAGACGAGGAATACGTGACACTTCGCAAATCTTATTATATCTTACCATGAAACATGGTAATGAGATGCAATATCGCGTTTTAAGAAGCATTAGAACTCTATTGCTACGGCACATAGACACCTGCAAACGCTTTTTCCTTGCAAGGAAGTGTCGCATTTACATTCATTTGAAGTGTAGACGAGGAATACATGACACTTCGCAAATCATATTATATCTTACCATGAAACATAGAAATGAGATGCGATATCGCGTTCTAAGAAGCATCAGAAATCCATTGCTACGATAAGTAGACATCTGCAGACGCTATTTCCTTGCAAGGAAGTGTTGCATTTACATTCATTTGATGTGTAGACGAGGAATACATAGCACTTCGCAAATCATATTGTATCTTACCATGAAACATAGAAATGAGATGCGATATCGCGTTTTAAGAAGCATTAGAACTCTATTGCTACGATAGGTAGACATCTGCAATCGCTATTTCCTTGCAAGGAAGTGTCGCATTTACATTCATTTGAGGTGTAGACGTGGAAAACATAACACTTCGCAAATCATATTATATCTTACCATGAAACATAGAAATGAGATGCGATATCGCGTTTTAAGAAGCATTAGAAATCTACTGCTACGATACGTACACATCTGCAAACGCTATTTCCTTGCAAGGAAGTGTTGCATTTACTTTCATTTGAATCGTAGACGAGGAATGCATAACACTTCGCAATGTATATTATATCTTATGATGAAACATAGATATGAGATGCAATATCTCGTTTTATGAAGCATTTGAACTCTATTGCTTCGATACGTAGACATTTGCAAACGCTATTTCCCTGCAAGGAAGTGTCGCATTTACATTCATTTGAAGTGTAGACGAGGAATACATGACACTTCGCAAATGATATTATATCTTACCATGAAACATAGAAGTGAGATGCGATATCGCGTTCTAAGAAGCATCAGAAATCCATTGCTACGATACGTAGACATCTGCAGACGCTATTTCCTTGCAAGGAAGTGTCGCATTTACATTCATTTGAATCGTAGACGAGGAATGCATAACACTTCGCAATGAATACTATATCTTATCATGAAACATAGATATGAGATGCAATATCTCGTTTTAAGAAGCATTTGAACTCTGTTGCTTCGATACGTAGACATCTGCAAACGCTGTTTCCTTGCAAGGAAGTGTCGCATTTACTTTCATTTGAATCGTAGACGAGGAATGCATAACACTTCGCAATGAATATTATATCTTACCATGAAACATAGAAATGAGATGTGATATCGCGTTTTAAGAAGCATTAGAACTCTATTGCTACGATACCTAGACATCTGCAGACGCTATTTCCCAGCAAGGAAGTGTCGCATTTACATTCATTTGAAGTGTAGACGAGGAATACATAACACTTCGCGAATCAAATTATAACTTACCATGAAACATAGAAGTGAGATGCGATATCGCGTTTTAAGAAGCATTAGAACTCTATTGCTACGATACCCAGACATCTGCAGACGCTATTTCCTAACAAGGAAGTGTCGCATTTACATTCATTTGATGTGTAGACGAGGAATACATGACACTTAGCAAATCATCTTATATCTTACCATGAAACATAGAAATGAGATGCGATATCGCGTTTTAAGAAGCATTAGAAAGCTATTGCTACGATACGTAGACATCTGCAAACGCTACTTCCTAGCGAGGAAGTATCGCATTCACATTCATTTGAAGTGTAGACGAGGAATACATGACACTTCGCAAATCATGTTATATCTTACCATGGAACATAGAAATGAGATGCGATATCGCGTTTTAGGAAGCATTAGAAAGCTATTGCTACGATACGTAGACATCTGCAAACGCTATTTCCTAGCGAGGAAGTATCTCATTCACATTCATTTGAAGTGTAGACGAGGAATACATAACACTTCGCAAATCATATTATATCTTACCATGAAACATAGAAATGAGATGCGATATCGCGTTCTAAGAAGCATCAGAAATCCATTGCTACGATACCTAGACATCTGCAAACGCTATTTCCTAGCGAGCAAGTGTCGCATTCACAGTCATTTGAAGTGTAGACGAGGAATACATGACACTTCGCAAATCTTATTATATCTTACCATGAAACATGGTAATGCGATGCAATATCGCGTTTTAAGAAGCATTAGAACTCTATTGCTACGGCACGTAGACACCTGCAAACGCTTTTTCCTTGCAAGGAAGTGTCGCATTTACATTCATTTGAAGTGTAGACGAGGAATACATGACACTTCGCAAATCATATTATATCTTACCATGAAACATAGAAATGAGATGCGATATCGCGTTCTAAGAAGCATCAGAAATCCATTGCTACGATACGTAGACATCTGCAGACGCTATTTCCTTGCAAGGAAGTGTCGCATTCACATTCATTTGATGTGTAGACGAGGAATACATAGCACTTCGCAAATCATATTATATCTTACCATGAAACATAGAAATGAGATGCGATATCGCGTTTTAAGAAGCATTAGAACCCTATTGCTTCGATACGTAGACATCTGCAAACGCTATTTCCTTCTAAGGAAGTGTTGCATTTACGTTCATTTGAAGTGTAGACGAGGAATACATAACACTTCGCAAATCATATTATATCTTACCATGAAACATAGAAATGAGATGCGATATCGCGTTTTAAGAAGCATTAGAACTCTATTGCTACGATAGGTAGACACCTGCAAACGCTATTTCCTTGCAAGGAAGTGTCGCATTTACATTCATTTGAAGTGTAGACGAGGAATACATGACACTTCGCAAATCATATTATATCTTACCATGAAACATAGAAATGAGATGCGATATCGCGTTCTAAGAAGCATCAGAAATCCATTGCTACGATACCTAGACATCTGCAAACGCTATTTCCTAGCGAGCAAATGTCGCATTCACAGTCATTTGAAGTGTAGACGAGGAATACATGACACTTCGCAAATCTTATTATATCTTACCATGAAACATGGTAATGAGATGCAATATCGCGTTTTAAGAAGCATTAGAACTCTATTGCTACGGCACGTAGACACCTGCAAACGCTTTTTCCTTGCAAGGAAGTGTCGCATTTACATTCATTTGAAGTGTAGACGAGGAATACATGACACTTCGCAAATCATATTATATCTTACCATGAAACATAGAAATGAGATGCGATATCGCGTTCTAAGAAGCATCAGAAATCCATTGCTACGATACGTAGACATCTGCAGACGCTATTTCCTTGCAAGGAAGTGTCGCGTTTACATTCATTTGATGTGTAGACGAGGAATACATAGCACTTCGCAAATCATATTGTATCTTACCATGAAACATAGAAATGAGATGCGATATCGCGCTTTAAGAAGCGTTAGTACTCCATTGCTTCGATACGTAGACATCTGCAAACGCTATTTCCTTGTAAGGAAGTGTCGCATTTACATTCATTTGAAGTGTAGACGAGGAATACATAACACTTCGCAAATCATATTATATCTTACCATGAAACATAGAAATGAGATGCGATTTCGCGTTTTAAGAAGCATTAGAACTCTATTGCTACGATAGGTAGACATCTGCAATCGCTATTTCCTTGCAAGGAAGTGTCGCATTTACATTCATTTGAGGTGTAGACGTGGAAAACATAACACTTCGCAAATCATATTATATCTTACCATGAAACATAGAAATGAGATGCGATATCGCGTTTTAAGAAGCATTAGAAATCTACTGCTACGATACGTACACATCTGCAAACGCTATTTCCTTGCAAGGAAGTGTCGCATTTACATTCATTTGAGGTGTAGACGTGGAAAACATAACACTTCGCAAATCATATTATATCTTACCATGAAACATAGAAATGAGATGCGATATCGCGTTCTAAGAAGCATCAGAAATCCATTGCTACGATACGTAGACATCTGCAGACGCTATTTCCTTGCAAGGAAGTGTCGCATTTACATTCATTTGAATCGTAGACGAGGAATGCATAACACTTCGCAATGAATACTATATCTTATCATGAAACATAGATATGAGATGCAATATCTCGTTTTAAGAAGCATTTGAACTCTGTTGCTTCGATACGTAGACATCTGCAAACGCTGTTTCCTTGCAAGGAAGTGTCGCATTTACTTTCATTTGAATCGTAGACGAGGAATGCATAACACTTCGCAATGAATATTATATCTTACCATGAAACATAGAAATGAGATTTGATATCGCGTTTTAAGAAGCATTAGAACTCTATTGCTACGATAAGTAGACATCTGCAAACGCTGTTTCCTTGCAAGGAAGTGTCGCATTTACATTCATTTGAAGTGTAGACGAGGAATACATGACACTTCGCAAATCATATTATATCTTACCATGAAACATAGAAATGAGATGCGATATCGCGTTCTAAGAAGCATCAGAAATCCATTGCTACGATACGTAGACATCTGCAGACGCTATTTCCTTGCAAGGAAGTGTCGCATTCACATTCATTTGACGTGTAGACGAGGAATACATAGCACTTCGCAAATCATATTATATCTTACCATGAAACATAGAAATGAGATGCGATATCGCATTTTAAGAAGCATTAGAACCCTATTGCTTCGATACGTAGACATCTGCAAACGCTATTTCCTTCTAAGGAAGTGTCGCATTTACGTTCATTTGAAGTGTAGACGAGGAATACGTAACTCTTCGCAAATCATATTATATCTTACCATGAAACATAGAAATGAGATGCGATATCGCGTTTTAAGAAGCATTAGAACTCTATTGCTACGATAGGTAGACACCTGCAAACGCTATTTCCTTGCAAGGAAGTGTCGCATTTACATTCATTTGAAGTGTAGACGAGGAATACATGACACTTCGCAAATCATATTATATCTTACCATGAAACATAGAAATGAGATGCGATATCGCGTTCTAAGTAGCATCAGAAATCCATTGCTACGATACCTAGACATCTGCAAACGCTATTTCCTAGCGAGCAAGTGTCGCATTCACAGTCATTTGAAGTGTAGACGAGGAATACGTGACACTTCGCAAATCTTATTATATCTTACCATGAAACATGGTAATGAGATGCAATATCGCGTTTTAAGAAGCATTAGAACTCTATTGCTACGGCACATAGACACCTGCAAACGCTTTTTCCTTGCAAGGAAGTGTCGCATTTACATTCATTTGAAGTGTAGACGAGGAATACATGACACTTCGCAAATCATATTATATCTTACCATGAAACATAGAAATGAGATGCGATATCGCGTTCTAAGAAGCATCAGAAATCCATTGCTACGATACGTAGACATCTGCAGACGCTATTTCCTTGCAAGGAAGTGTCGCATTTACATTCATTTGATGTGTAGACGAGGAATACATAGCACTTCGCAAATCATATTGTATCTTACCATGAAACATAGAAATGAGATGCGATATCGCGTTTTAAGAAGCATTAGAACTCTATTGCTACGATAGGTAGACATCTGCAATCGCTATTTCCTTGCAAGGAAGTGTCGCATTTACATTCATTTGAGGTGTAGACATGGAAAACATAACACTTCGCAAATCATATTATATCTTACCATGAAACATAGAAATGAGATGCGATATCGCGTTTTAAGAAGCATTAGAAATATACTGCTACGATACGTACACATCTGCAAACGCTATTTCCTTGCAAGGAAGTGTTGCATTTACTTTCATTTGAATCGTAGACGAGGAATGCATAACACTTCGCAATGTATATTATATCTTATGATGAAACATAGATATGAGATGCAATATCTCGTTTTAAGAAGCATTTGAACTCTATTGCTTCGATACGTAGACATTTGCAAACGCTATTTCCCTGCAAGGAAGTGTCGCATTTACATTCATTTGAAGTGTAGACGAGGAATACATGACACTTCGCAAATGATATTATATCTTACCATGAAACATAGAAATGAGATGCGATATCGCGTTCTAAGAAGCATCAGAAATCCATTGCTACGATACGTAGACATCTGCAGACGCTATTTCCTTGCAAGGAAGTGTCGCATTTACATTCATTTGAATCGTAGACGAGGAATGCATAACACTTCGCAATGAATACTATATCTTATCATGAAACATAGATATGAGATGCAATATCTCGTTTTAAGAAGCATTTGAACTCTGTTGCTTCGATACGTAGACATCTGCAAACGCTGTTTCCTTGCAAGGAAGTGTCGCATTTACTTTCATTTGAATCGTAGACGAGGAATGCATAACACTTCGCAATGAATATTATATCTTACCATGAAACATAGAAATGAGATGTGATATCGCGTTTTAAGAAGCATTAGAACTCTATTGCTACGATAAGTAGACATCTGCAAACGCTGTTTCCTTGCAAGGAAGTGTCGCATTTACATTCATTTGAAGTGTAGACGAGGAATACATGACACTTCGCAAATCATATTATATCTTACCATGAAGCATAGAAATGAGATGCGATATCGCGTTCTAAGAAGCATCAGAAGTCCACTGCTACGATACGTAGACATCTGCAGACGCTGTTTCCTTGCAAGGAAGTGTCGCATTCACATTCATTTGATGTGTAGACGAGGAATACATAGCACTTCGCAAATCATATTATATCTTACCATGAAACATAGAAATGAGATGCGATATCGCGTTTTAAGAAGCATTAGAACCCAACTGCTTCGATACGTAGACATCTGCAAACGCTATTTCCTTCTAAGGAAGTGTCGCATTTACGTTCGTTTGAAGTGTAGACGAGGAATACATAACACTTCGCAAATCATATTATATCTTACCATGAAACATAGAAATGAGATGCGATATCGCGTTTTAAGAAGCATTAGAACTCTATTGCTACGATAGGTAGACATCTGCAATCGCTATTTCCTTGCAAGGAAGTGTCGCATTTACATTCATTTGAGGTGTAGACGAGGACAACATAACACTTCGCAAATCATATTATATCTTACCATGAAACATAGAAATGAGATGCGATATCGCGTTTTAAGAAGCATTAGAACTCTATTGCTACGATACCCAGACATCTGCAGACGCTATTTCCTAACATGGAAGTGTCGCATTTACATTCATTTGATGTGTAGACGAGGAACACATGACACTTAGCAAATCATCTTATATCTTACCATGAAACATAGAAATGAGATGCGATATCGCGTTTTAGGAAGCATTAGAAAGCTATTGCTACGATACGTAGACATCTGCAAACGCTATATCCTAGCGAGGAAGTATCGCATTCACATTCATTTGCAGTGTAGACGAGGAATACATAACACTTCGCAAATCATGTTATATCTTACCATGAAACATAGAAATGAGATGCAATATCGCGTTTTAAGAAGCATTAGAACTCTATTGCTACGATACCTAGACATCTGCAAACGCTATTTCCTAGCGAGCAAGTGTCGCATTCACTGTCATTTGAAGTGTAGACGAGGAATACATGACACTTCGCAAATCTTATTATATCTTACCATGAAACATAGTAATGAGATGCGATATCGCGTTTTAAGAAGCATTAGAACTCTATTGCTACGACACGTAGACACCTGCAAACGCTATTTCCTTGCAAGGAAGTGTCGCATTTACATTCATTTGAAGTGTAGACGAGGAATACATGACACTTCGCAAATCATATTATATCTTACCATGAAACATAGAAATGAGATGCGATATCGCGTTTTAAGAATCATATGAACTCTATTGCTACGATACGTAGACATCTGCAAACGCTATTTCCTTGCAAGGAAGTGTCGCATTTACTTTCATTTGAATCGTAGACGAGGAATGCATAACACTTCGCAATGAATATTATATCTTATCATGAAACATAGATATTAGATGCAATATCTCGTTTTAAGAAGCATTGGAACTCTATTGCTACGATACCTAGACATCTGCAGACGCTATTTCCTAGCGAGGAAGTGTCGCATTCACATTCATTTGAAGTGTAGACGAGGAATACATAACACTTCGCAAATCATATTATACCTTACTATGAAACATAGAAATGAGATGCGATATCGCCTTTTAAGAATCATAAGAACTCTATTGCTGCGATACGTAGACATCTGCAAACGCTATTTCCTTGCAAGGAAGTGTCGCATTTACATTCATTTGAATCGTAGACGAGGAATGCATAACACTTCACAAATCATAATACATCTTATCATGAAACGTAGAAATGAGATGCGATATCGCGTTTTAAGAAGCACTAGAACTCTATTGCTACGATACCCAGATATCTGCAGACGCTAATTCCTAACAAGGAAGTGTCGCATTTACATTCATTTGAAGTGTAGACGAGGAATACATGACACTTAGCAAATCATCTTATATATTACCATGATACATAGAAATGAGATGCTATATCGCGTTTTAAGAAGCATTAGAAAGCTATTGCTACGATACGTAGACATCTGCAAACGCTATTTCCTTGCAAGGAAGTGTCGCATTTACATTCATTTGAAGTGTAGACGAGGAATACATAACACTTCGCAAATCATATTATATCTTACCATGAAACATAGAAATGATTTGCGATATCGCGTTTTAAGAAGCATTAGAACTCTATTGTTACGATAGGTAGACATCTGCAAACGCTATTTCCTAGCGAGGAAGTATCGCATTCACATTCATTTGAAGTGTAGACGAGGAATACATGACACTTCGCCAATCATGTTATATCTTACCATGAAACATAGAAATGAGATGCGATATCGCGTTTTAAGAAGCATTAGAACTCTATTACTACGATAGGTAGACATCTGCAATCGCTATTTCCTTGCAAGGAAGTGTCGCATTTACATTCATTTGAATCGTAGACGAGGAATGCATAACACTTCGCAATGAATACTATATCTTATCATGAAACATAGATATGAGATGCAATATCTCGTTTTAAGAAGCATTAGAACACTATTGCTACGATAGGTAGACATCTGCAAACGCTATATCCTAGCAAGGAAGTGTCGCATTTACATTCATTTGAAGTGTAGACGAGGAATACATGATACTTCGCAAATCATATTATATCTTACCATGAAACATAGAAATGAGATGCGAAATCGCGTTTTAAGAATTATAAGAACTCTATTGCTACGATACGTAGACATCTGCAAACGCTATTTCCTTGCGAGGAAGTGTCGCATTTACTTTCATTTGAATCGTAGACGAGGAATGCATAACACTTCGCAATGAATATTATATCATATCATGAAACATAGATATGAGATGCAGTATCTCGTTTTAAGAAGCATTTGAACTCTATTGCTTCGATACGTAGACATCTGCAAACGCAATTTCCTTACAAGGAAGTGTCGCATTTACATTAATTTGAAGTGTAGACGAGGAATACATAACACTTCGCAAATCATATTACATCTTACCATGAAACATAGAAATGAGATGCGATATCGCGTTTTAAGAAGCATTAAAACTCTATTGCTACGATACCTAGACATCTGCAGACGCTATTTCCTAGCAAGGAAGTGTCGCATTTACATTCATTTGAAGTGTAGACAAGGAATACATAACACTTCGCAAATCATATTATATCTTACCATGAAACATAGAAATGTGATGCGATATCGCGTTTTAAGAAGCATTGCAAATCTATTGCTACGATACGTAGACTATAACGTCAGGCGTACCGCCTGCCACCCTCCGGCGTCCACCTCATCATCCCCAGCATCCGTATCCGGAGCCCCTGCACACGGGCCACCCGCCGACTCGCCGTCCCTACAGAAGGAGACAAAGATACGAGAGGGAAGAAGGATGCAGCATGCCGCGCCCACGCGCGATCTCCACACACGAGGGGGAGGACTTTACCCCGTATTACGAGGGCGAGGAGCTCTCCGACACGTGCTGGGTCGAATCCTCAGCAATCACGAAGCCCTATACGTACTTCTCGTACATATGGGACTAGGATAAGCACACTACTCATATATGTACATACACACCGACACACACCTAGATTTAAGTGAATATATGTATATATTTCATTCATGCACGGTTATGTTCCGTTGCACTCGCGCGCACACTCGACGCTCGCGGCTCGCGCTTAACGCGGACCGCACCCCACTCCGAACGGCCGCCCCACCACGAGGGCCGAGCGGCCGCCCTACTCCGACCGTCCGCCCCACCGCGAGGGCCCAGCGACTCGCGCGCCGCGCGACCCGAGGAGGTCGCGGACGCGAGATCCGAGAGTCAGTTCCTATCTCATCTCCGAACCGAAGAGTTCCTATCTCATCTCCGAACCGACGAGTTCCTAACTCGCCTCCAGCATCCGAACGATGCACTTTCGATCCGAGCAATAGGCTCATTCGCAACGAGCAATTAGCTCTAATGCATTCGTCTCTATCCATACTCCCATAGCGGAGTCCATTCGATACTTCATACTATTTCTAATTCTCATTGTAATCGTTAGTCAGTAACTTAGAATTTAGTCAAGTGTATCTAGTATAGTGAAATCATAGAATATAGTTTATTTTTACCAGATTCAAAGTATCTTTATTCGAGTTCAAATACAATTCCTTAATTCTAATCCACGGGTACGCTCGCGATTATTCTAATTCTATATCTCATCTGCGATAGTCTTGAGGCTCGACGACTAGAGCGAACCAGCGCTTAGTTGCTCCATCCTCACTTCTACCGTGCATAGAATATCTTACGCCCAGGTTGATCCCGGTAAGCTAGAGCGAACCAACGCTTAGCCGCGCCGTACTCGACCGAAGTTCAAGTATTCCCGATGAGCCTTGCACCTCCGACAAAGCGTACACGACGCGCGCGGGAGGAGAGAGTTTATTCGTCGTCTCGCTCGGGAATACGTGGGTGATGCACCAGAATATTCAATTTCCTGCGTTCGAGTCCTGGTTCCTGTGAAGGAGGTTTCCTTCGCCGCACGACCCGTACGAGCCGCCATTCATCAGGGCCAAACGCCGATACCTGCCAGCCGGAGTCAACCCGCCTGGACGCTTATTCCCGTAGACGTACCTCCGTTCCAGCCGTACGCCGCCGCCATCCCGGTTGCGGATCCAAGGCGCTCCAGGTACCTGGAAAGAGAAATCAGACAGCGGAATCAAGCCTTCGCAAGGTAAGTTTAGTGTTAATTATCGTTTTATCGAGTCCGAAACGCCAACGAACCCGGTCCGGACGCACTTCGCGTTATTTTCGGGAACGGTTACGACTTTGTGCCACCGTTGCGAGCGCAACCGTACCTCGGGACGTGACACGAAAGTTATTTTTGGTGACAGCGGTGGGATAACCACGCGTTTCCTCCGGAAATTCCGCCGAAAGGAACCGCGAAACTAGATATGGCAACCCGGACTCCGACAAAAACGCGCCAGCAGACACAGCGAGCCGCCGCGATGGCCGATTCCGAACGCCGAGCCTCTTCCTAGTACCGCGCAACAAAATACTTCCGCGAAAAATACGAAAACAACCGATCCGAGTAATGGCGCGTTGCTCCAGCAAATAGAAATTCTACGTCGTGAATTAGAATCTATTCGCAGAACGCCTGATTTAACGCGCGACGATACCGTTTCGCTGGATATTCCTCGGGGAAATCCGCTTTCCGGACATAATTCGAGCTCCGATTTTAATACAAATAGTTCGCAACACGACGAGCTATCGCTTAAGCAGGCCCTCGAAGCCGTGCCGACATTCGATGGTCAGAACATTCCTATTCTTCAGTTTACCCGATCGTGTAAACGCGCTTATGAGCTTATCCCTAATGGGTGCGAGCGAACTTTCACACGCCTGCTTAAGGGAAAACTCAAGGGTCGTGCCTACGCCGCGCTAGAAGACGAGCCATGTTACACAATACTCGAATTAACGGACGTTCTTCGCAGCACATTTTGCTCCGTAAAATCAGCTCATCATTATCGGGGTGAACTTGCTAATATATTTATGCGCGCGAACGAGCACATTCTAGATTACATCGGTCGAGTAAAAGATCTTAGAACCGCTATAATTGATTGCGAGAGGCTTGCTCGACGAGACACACCGGAATCGCTCGATGACGTAGACGCGCTCACTCTACAATGCTTTAAAGACGGTCTCATTCCGGAAATTCGAATGCAAATGACGATAAATTCATTCGGCACATTGCGAGAAACGTTCGCTCGAGAGCGAGAGCTTTACCAAATGCACGAACGTGATTGCAACCGACTAGGTAGATCGCGTGCCGCGCGACCAGAATTGCGCGAAAAACCAACCGAAATTATTTGCCGAAAATGTAATAATATCGGACATTACGCGACCGAGTGTCGATTCAGACCTCCATCGCCGTACCGACCGCAGGAATGCCGTGACGCTTACTTGCGATCCAGGGACGTACCGCCTCCTACTCGAGGCCCCGCGTACGAACAACCGAGACAAATCGTAGCCAGGGACGCGCCCAAATTTTGTCGCTATTGCAAGACCCCGGGGCACGAAATAGGCGAGTGCCGCAAAAGGCAGTACAACAACGCGGTAAATAAAAATTCGGGAAACGACAATGGCCTCCGCACCCGCCGCGAGACAGGTGGCGAGGCCGCGCACCAAGTCCGTCCTCTCGCCGCGAACAACTCCAACGCGGAAATCGACGAAACGCCGCGATAAACATAACCGGAAAAACTAGCACGCCAAACGTAATTCTAAAATCCGATCTTCTAATTTCACCAACTCGCTTCATGGTGGACACTGGGGCGGAAATAAATATTATAAAACGTTCGGCTCTAAAAGCATCCGCGCGAATCGATAAGTCCGAGATCGTAATAATAACAGGGGTAACCGATGGCAAAACCGCAACCTTAGGGACGGTGAATCTTGTCATTTTCGGTCGCGTCGTCCCTTTTAATGTGGTCGAGGATGATTTTCCCCTTGAACCAAGCGGGATCCTCGGCTCCGGGTTCTGTATGGACGCAGAAATCTCTTTCCCAAATAAAATAATCAAATGGAATGGTAAGAGAATTCCTTTCGAAGACGATATCGAAGCACTCGAGGAACTGTCACCGGACTCGAAAATAAAGCCTCTCCTATCGCCGAAACGTAAACAAGCGCCGCGCACGGAATCTATCCCCCCCCCCCCCCCCCCCCGCAGCCGCGCCCGCCGCGTAAATCATCGCCTCCGCTGAAACGCGATGCAGCAACGAAATCGAAGCTTCGAACGCAAGACAAAGCAGCTTCTCCGAAGTCAGGAGACCGTATCTCCATTCCGCCGAGATCAAATATCGGTATCAAGGTCCGCGTAGTTAATTCGAACCTCGCGGAAGGTATAATTCCTCGTATCGACCTTGCGCCGGGTATATTTTTCGGAAACGCTCTCGTCAGAGTAATTCGGGGCAAAGCGGTAACTCGAATAATTAATTCATCCGACCGCGCCGTCGAAATCGCGTTACCAGAAATCGTACTGGAGCCCGCGAAAATCATGACTCCCCTCCACGAGGAGGATAGTCCGTCGCTCTATCCGGTTTTTTCTAAATCTACTAAATCCAACGTATCCGCCGTACCGATCGGCTCATCCCAAAAAGGGAAAACTTCTATTTCCTTCTCGAATCAGACACCATATTCGACAATCGAAACTCCTCCTTCGCGTTGCAAAATCGCGAATGTTCAACAGATCTCTTATGCTCAGGCGGTTAAAAATAATGTACAACAGGCGCCGTTAAAACAAACACCGAAATCCGCCAATCCTTCGAAATCCCGTCTAGACCGAATTCTTAGTCTCCTCCGTCTCGACCACCTCAACGCAGAGGAAAGAGAGCACGTCGTCCGTCTCGTTCAAAGCACGCAGGAGCTTTTTCACATTGAGGGGGATAAATTAGGGCATACGTCAGCAACCACGCACAAGATTCCAACCGTCGACGACCGCCCCGTCAATGTGAAACAATACCAATTCCCACCAGCTCATAAGGAGGAGATTCGACGACAAGTCGACAAATTTTTACAAAATGGTGTCATCTCTCCCTCCAAATCGCCATATAATTCGCCATTGTGGGTCGTCCCAAAGAAACCCGACTCTTTGGGCAACAAGCAATGGCGCGTCGTCATCGACTACCGCGCACTCAATGAGAAATCTGTCGCCGATGCCTATCCCCTCCCTTGCATTACCGAGATACTTGATCAGCTCGGGAGCGCGAAGTATTTTAGTACATTCGATCTCGCGAGCGGATTTCACCAGATCCCAATGGAGCCCGCCGATGCTCCCAAAACCGCTTTTTCGACGCCTCACGGGCATTATGAATTTAAAAGAATGCCATTCGGATTAAAAAATGCGCCAGCGACGTTCCAACGACTTATGGACAATGTCCTGTCCGGTCTCCAGGGGAACGAAATTTTCGTCTATTTGGACGACATTGTTATCTACGCTAGCTCTCTTCAAGAACATCGACTTAAATTCGAGAAATTAACTCAACGGCTCAAAGAAGCTAATTTAGTATTGCAGCCGGATAAGTGCGAATTCTTGAGGAGAGAAGTAAGCTATTTGGGTCATATTATCAGTGAGCATGGTGTAAAACCTGACCCTGCGAAAATTAGCGCCCTCAAAAATTTTCCGCGCCCGCGCAACGCGAAACAGATCAAACAATTCCTCGGGCTCGCGGGATACTACAGGCGGTTCATCGCAAATTTTTCTAACATTGCTAAGCCACTTACAAATTTGTTAAAAAAAGACGCGCCCTTTGTATGGCGTAACGAGCATGAGAATTCATTCGTCAAACTCCGAGATTGTCTATGCGAAGCGCCTATCTTGCAGTACCCCAACTTTAAACAACCATTCGTGATAACGACCGACGCGTCCGCCGAAGCTATTGGTGCTATCTTGAGTCAAGGACCAATAGGCCGCGACTTGCCAATCGCGTACACGTCGCGACTGTTAAACGCTGCGGAGAAAAACTACTCCACGATCGAGAAGGAGTGTCTGGCGATCGTCTACGCCGTCCATTACTTTCGTCCATACATATACGGTAATCAATTCAAACTCGTTACCGACCATCGACCGTTAGTGTGGATGAATTCGGTCAAGGACCCGTCAAGTAGACTCGTACGGTGGAGGCTTAAGTTAGCGGAATTTGACTACGAGATGGTCTATAAAAGTGGAAAAACGAACCTTAATGCGGACGCATTGTCGCGGAATCCCGCTCAAATTTTCCCGCTCTCGTATTCAGAAAACTCGGAGGACGACATCTTCGATGTGCCTCCGGAAACCCGTAAAAAGTATACCACACTAGCGCCTCCTCCTACTCCGGTAACATCAGAACCTGAATTACCGACTCCAGGCACGTCCTTCCGTACCAACACAGCATCACCTCCGCAAGTCGCCAGCGACAGCACCGACTTCTACACTCCTGCTCCAAATGAGTTTATCCGACGCAAATCTCTATTTAATTTCAGCCGTGACGCATTATCAACGCGACGAGACAATGTAGTTGTCTTCGTCACGCAATCTGGGCACCCCTATGACACGGGCGCCAAAGATCTAGCGAACGCTGAAAAATTCCTTCTAAACAAAAATCACGTTCTTACCAAAGCCAAAGTCATAAAAATCGGAAACGAATTCCAAATCCAGCTTCCAATCGTCGAACATTCCACCAGATCAATCAATTTCCAGACCGTAATAGAAACATTTAGATTCTTGTGCGACGTTGTAAACGAATTACAATTACAAACATTTAGTATCGCACAAACCTATCTAGACTCCGTATCCTGGTCCCGAATCCAGAAAATCCTTCAGGACCTGTTTTACGAAACAACTGTCCAGATTACGGTCTGCCAGGGCCTCATTAAAACCCCTTCGGTCGAAGAGCGACTGAAAATAATAAGAGAAAACCACGACTCCCCTGTGGGAGGTCACAAAGGGGTTAATAAAACTTATTCTCGCATCAGACAACAATACTTTTGGCCAAACATGAAAACACAAATACAAGAATATATTGGCAAATGTAAAAGTTGTCAGACAGAGAAACTGGTCCGGGTGAAGACCAGACAGCCTCTCACTTTAACCGACACCCCTGGCAGGGCATTCGATAAGATTTCAATGGACGTAATGGGTCCTCTTCCCGAAACTTCCGACGGTTATACAAGTATCCTCACGATCCAAGATCTCCTCACTAAATACTCAGTCGCAGTTCCTCTCAAAACCACCACCGCAGTAGACATTGCCGATGCTTTAATAAAAGAATTCATTTGTAAGTTCGGATGCCCGAAAGGCATACTCACGGACCAAGGTTCGAACTTTATAAATAGCTTGATTAAAGCCATAGCAATCAAATTCCGAATTAAACAATACAAGTCCACTGCGTTCCATCCACAGACAAACGGGTCCGTTGAACGATCTCACCACGTCCTGGCCGAATATCTGAAGCATTACATAGAGTCGAGTAACGATTGGGTGAATTGGTTACCGTATGCAATGTTTTCATACAACACCAGTGTGCACGAGGGTACATTATACACCCCACACGAACTAGTGTTCGGCAGGATAGCTAGGACGCCGTCAGCCACTCCTTTTCAGGACAGCTCTGATAACGAAACTTATAGCGACTATCTTATACAACTTCAGGAGAAAATCTCGAAATCTCAGGATTTGGCTAAAGCCAATCTAGACAATGCGAAACGCCGTTCTAAATATCATTATGACCGAAATCTCAATGTCCAAAACTTCGAGGTAGGCCAATGGGTCTATCTTTTAAAAGAGCCGAACAAACATAAGTTCCAGGCACAGTATTCTGGACCGTACCGTATCCTCGAAATTTTGGGCAACTGTAATGTTAAGCTGAATGTAAAAGGGCGCCATACAATTGTTCATACGAACAAGATCAAAATTTGTAAACGAATGCATAGTATGCAGAGTGTGGATGCTAGTGAAAGAAAAGTGCGAAAAACTGAAAATGAAGTCAGTGAGAGCAGTGACATTCAAACGAACGCTGAAAGTGAAAGCGACGAAAGTGCCTGCAACCCGGAGGAAGCCCGCAGCCACGGTCCAAACTCCAAACGTTATCGCCAGGATCAACCAGGCGAAAAAACCTCAGATTCCGCAGCATCCAGCCGACAGGACCAAGAGAAGGATCCAGCATCCCGAAATCTACCCAACAGACAAGAGATCTCGGCATGGCCGAGATTCTTTTTCCAAGGGGGGTGGTGTAACGTCAGGCGTACCGCCTGCCACCCTCCGGCGTCTACCTCATCATCCCCAGCATCCGTATCCGGAGCCCCTGCACACGGGCCACCCGCCGACTCGCCGTCCCTACAGAAGGAGACAAAGGTACGAGAGGGAAGAAAGATGCAGCATGCCGCGCCCACGCGCGATCTCCACACACGAGGGGGAGGACTTTACCCCGTATTACGAGGGCGAGGAGCTCTCCGACACGTACTGGGTCGAATCCCCAGCGATCACGAAGCCCTATACGTACTTCTCGTACATATGGGACTAGGATAAGCACACTACTCATATATGTACATACACACCGACACACACCTAGATTTAAGTGAATATATGTATATATTTCATTCATGCACGGTTATGTTCCGTTGCACTCGCGCGCACACTCGACGCTCGCTGCTCACGCTTAACGCGGACCGCACCCCACTCCGAACGGCCGCCCCACCACGAGGGCCGAGCGGCCGCCCTACTCCGACCGTCCGCCCCACCGCGAGGGCCCAGCGACTCGCGCGCCGCACGACCCGAGGAGGTCGCGGACGCGAGATCCGAGAGTCAGTTCCTATCTCATCTCCGAACCGAAGAGTTCCTATCCCATCTCCGAACCGACGAGTTCCTAACTCGCCTCCAGCATCCGAACGATGCACTTTCGATCCGAGCAATAGGCTCATTCGCAACGAGCAATTAGCTCTAATGCATTCGTCTCTATCCATACTCCCATAGCGGAGTCCATTCGATACTTCATACTATTTCTAATTCTCATTGTAATCGTTAGTCAGTAACTTAGAATTTAGTCAAGTGTATCTAGTATAGTGAAATCATAGAATATAGTTTATTTTTACCAGATTCAAAGTATCTTTATTCGAGTTCAAATACAATTCCTTAATTCTAATCCACGGGTACGCTCGCGATTATTCTAATTCTATATCTCATCTGCGATAGTCTTGAGGCTCGACGACTAGAGCGAACCAGCGCTTAGTTGCTCCATCCTCACTTCTACCGTGCATAGAATATCTTACGCCCAGGTTGATCCCGGTAAGCTAGAGCGAACCAACGCTTAGCCGCGCCGTACTCGACCGAAGTTCAAGTATTCCCGATGAGCCTTGCACCTCCGACAAAGCGTACACGACGCGCGCGGGAGGAGAGAGTTTATTCGTCGTCTCGCTCGGGAATACGTGGGTGATGCACCAGAATATTCAATTTCCTGCGTTCGAGTCTTGGTTCCTGTGAAGGAGGTTTCCTTCGCCGCACGACCCGTACGAGTCGCCATTCGTCAGGGCCAAACGCCGATACCTGCCAGCCGGAGTCAACCCGCCTGGACGTTTATTCCCGTAGACGTACCTCCGTTCCAGCCGTACGCCGCCGCCATCCCGGTTGCGGATCCAAGGCGCTCCAGGTACCTGGAAAGAGAAATCAGACAGCGGAATCAAGCCTTCGCAAGGTAAGTTTAGTGTTAACTATCGTTTTATCGAGTCCGAAACGCCAACGAACCCGGTCCGGACACACTTCGCGTTATTTTCGGGAACGGTTACGACTTTGTGCCACCGTTGCGAGCGCAACCGCACCTCGGGACGTGACAAGACATCTGCAAACGCTATTTCCTACCGAGGAAGTGTCGCATTTACATTCATTTGAAGTGTAGACGAGGAATACATAACACTTCGCAAACCATATTAAATCTTACCATGAAACATAGAAATGAGATGCGAAATCGCGTTTTAAGAATTATAAGAACTCTATTGCTACGATACGTAGACATCTGCAAACGCTATTTCCTTGCAAGGAAGTGTCGCATTTACATTCATTTGAATCGTAGACGAGGAATGCTTAACACTTCGCAATGAATATAATATCTTATCATGAAACATAGATATGAGATGCAATATCTCGTTTTAAGAAGCATTAGAACTCTATTGCTTCGATACGTAGACATCTGCAAACGCTATTTCCCTGCAAGGAAGTGTCGCATTTACATTCATTTGAGGTGTAGACGAGGAATACATAACACTTCGCAAATCATATTATATCTTACCATGAAACATAGAAATGAGATGCGATATCGCCGTTTTAAGAAGCATTAGAAATCTATTGCTACGATACGTAGACATCTGCAAACGCTATTTCCTAGCGAGGAAGTATCGCATTCACATTCATTTGAAGTGTAGACGTGGAATACATGACACTTCGCAAATCGTGTTATATCATACCATGAAACATAGAAATGAGATGCGATATCGCGTTTTAAGAAGCATTAGAAAGCTATTGCTACGATACGTAGACATCTGCAAACGCTATTTCCTAGCGAGGAAGTATCGCATTCACATTCATTTGAAGTGTAGACGAGGAATACATAACACTTCGCAAATCATGTTATATCTTACCATGAAACATAGAAATGAGATGCGATATCGCGTTTTAAGAATCATATGAACTCTATTGCTACGATACGTAGACATCTGCAAACGCTATTTCCTTGCAAGGAAGTGTCGCATTTACTTTCATTTGAATCGTAGACGAGGAATGCATAACACTTCGCAATGAATATTATATCTTATCATGAAACATAGATATGAGATGCAATATCTCGTTATAAGAAGCATTAGAACTCTATTACTACGATACCTAGACATCTGCAGACGCTATTTCCTAGCGAGGAAGTGTCGCATTCACATTCATTTGAAGTATAGACGAGGAATACATAACACTTCGCAAATCATATTATACCTTACCATGAAACATAGAAATGAGATGCGATATCGCGTTTTAAGAATCATAAGAACTCTATTGCTACGATACGTAGACATCTGCAAACGCTATTTCCTTGCAAGGAAGTGTAGCATTTACATTCATTTGAATCGTAGGCGAGGAATACATAACACTTCGCAAATCATGTTATATCTTATCATGAAACATAGATATGAGATGCAGTATCTCGTTTTGAGAAGCATTTGAACTCTATTGCTTCGATACGTAGACATTTGCAAACGCTATTTCCTTGCAAGGAAGCATCGCATTTACATTCATTTGAAGTGTAAACGAGGAATACATAACACTTCGCAAATCATATTACATCTTACCATGAAACATATAAATGAGATGCGATATCGCGTTTTAAGAAGCATTAGAACTCTATTTCCACGATACCTAGACATCTGCAGACGCTATTTCCCAGCAAGGAAGTGTCGCATTTACATTCATTTGAAGTGTAGACGAGGAAGGCATGACACTTCGCAAATCATATTATATCTTACCATGAAATATAGAAATGAGATGCGATATCGCGATTTAAGAAGCATTAGAAATCTATTGCTACGATACGTAGACAACTGCAAACGCTATTTCCTAGCGAGGAAGTGTCGCATTCGCATTCATTTGAAGTGTAGACGTGGAATACATAACACTTCTCAAATCAAATTATATCTTACCATGAAACATAGAAATGAGATGCGATATCGCGTTTTAAGAATCATAAGAACTCTATTGCTACGATACGTAGACATCTGCAAACGCTATTTCCTTGCAAGGAAGTGTAGCATTTACATTCATTTGAATCGTAGGCGAGGAATGCATAGCACTTCGCAATGAATATTATATCTTATCATGAAACATAGATATGAGATGCAGTATCTCGTTTTGAGAAGGATTTGAACTCTATTGCTTCGATACGTAGACATCTGCAAACGCTATTTCCTTGCAAGGAAGTGTCGCATTTACATTCATTTGAGGTGTAGACGAGGAATACATAGCACTTCGCAAATCATATTATATCTTACCATGAAACATAGAAATGAGATGCGATATCGCCGTTTTAAGAAGCATTAGAAATCTATTGCTACGATACGTAGACATCTGCAAACGCTATTTCCTAGCGAGGAAGTATCACGATTCACATTCATTTGAAGTGTAGACGAGGTATACATAACACTTCGCAAATCATGTTATATCTTATCATGAAACATAGAAATGAGATGCGATATCGCGTTTTAAGAAGCATTAGAAAGCTATTGCTACGATACGTAGACATCTGCAAACGCTATTTCCTAGCGAGGAAGTATCGCATTCACATTCATTTGAAGTGTAGACGAGGAATACATAACACTTCGCAAATCATGTTATATCTTACCATGAAACATAGAAATGAGATGCGATATCGCGTTTTAAGAATCATATGAACTCTATTGCTACGATACGTAGACATCTGCAAACGCTATTTCCTTGCAAGGAAGTGTCGCATTTACTTTCATTTGAATCGTAGACGAGGAATGCATAACACTTCGCAATGAATATTATATCTTATCATGAAACATAGATATTAGATGCAATATCTCGTTTTAAGAAGCATTGGAACTCTATTGCTACGATACTTATACATCTGCAGACGCTATTTCCTAGCGAGGAAGTGTCGCATTCACATTCATTTGAAGTGTAGACAAGGAATACATAACACTTCGCAAATCATATTATACCTTACCATGAAACATAGAAATGAGATGCGATATCGCTTTTTAAGAATCATAAGAACACTATTGCTACGATACGTAGACATCTGCAAACGCTATTTCCTAGCGAGGAAGTGTCGCATTCACATTCATTTGAAGTATAGACGAGGAATACATAACACTTCGCAAATCATATTATACCTTACCATGAAACATAGAAATGAGATGCGATATCGCGTTTTAAGAATCATAAGAACTCTATTGCTACGATACGTAGACATCTGCAAACGCTATTTCCTTGCAAGGAAGTGTAGCATTTACATTCATTTGAATCGTAGGCGAGGAATGCATAGCACTTCGCAATGAATATTATATCTTATCATGAAACATAGATATGAGATGCAGTATCTCGTTTTGAGAAGCATTTGAACTATATTGCTTCGATACGTAGACATTTGCAAACGCTATTTCCTTGCAAGGAAGCATCGCATTTACATTCATTTGAAGTGTAAACGAGGAATACATAACACTTCGCAAATCATATTACATCTTACCATGAAACATATAAATGAGATGCGATATCGCGTTTTAAGAAGCATTAGAACTCTATTTCCACGATACCTAGACATCTGCAGACGCTATTTCCCAGCAAGGAAGTGTCGCATTTACATTCATTTGAAGTGTCGACGAGGAAGGCATGACACTTCGCAAATCATATTATATCTTACCATGAAACATAGAAATGAGATGCGATATCGCGATTTAAGAAGCATTAGAAATCTATTGCTACGATACGTAGACAACTGCAAACGCTATTTCCTAGCGAGGAAGTGTCGCATTCGCATTCATTTGAAGTGTAGACGTGGAATACATAACACTTCTCAAATCAAATTATATCTTACCATGAAACATAGAAATGAGATGCGATATCGCGTTTTATGAATCATAAGAACTCTATTGCTACGATACGTAGACATCTGCAAACGCTATTTCCTTGCAAGGAAGTGTAGCATTTACATTCATTTGAATCGTAGGCGAGGAATGCATAGCACTTCGCAATGAATATTATATCTTATCATGAAACATAGATATGAGATGCAGTATCTCGTTTTGAGAAGGATTTGAACTCTATTGCTTCGATACGTAGACATCTGCAAACGCTATTTCCTTGCAAGGAAGTGTCGCATTTACATTCATTTGAGGTGTAGACGAGGAATACATAGCACTTCGCAAATCATATTATATCTTACCATGAAACATAGAAATGAGATGCGATATCGCCGTTTTAAGAAGCATTAGAAATCTATTGCTACGATACGTAGACATCTGCAAACGCTATTTCCTAGCGAGGAAGTATCACCATTCACATTCATTTGAAGTGTAGACGAGGTATACATAACACTTCGCAAATCATGTTATATCTTATCATGAAACATAGAAATGAGATGCGATATCGCGTTTTAAGAAGCATTAGAAAGCTATTGCTACGATACGTAGACATCTGCAAACGCTATTTCCTAGCGAGGAAGTATCGCATTCACATTCATTTGAAGTGTAGACGAGGAATACATAACACTTCGCAAATCATGTTATATCTTACCATGAAACATAGAAATGAGATGCGATATCGCGTTTTAAGAATCATATGAACTCTATTGCTACGATACGTAGACATCTGCAAACGCTATTTCCTTGCAAGGAAGTGTCGCATTTACTTTCATTTGAATCGTAGACGAGGAATGCATAACACTTCGCAATGAATATTATATCTTATCATGAAACATAAATATTAGATGCAATATCTCGTTTTAAGAAGCATTGGAACTCTATTGCTACGATACTTATACATCTGCAGGCGCTATTTCCTAGCGAGGAAGTGTCGCATTCACATTCATTTGAAGTGTAGACAAGGAATACATAACACTTCGCAAATCATATTATACCTTACCATGAAACATAGAAATGAGATGCGATATCGCTTTTTAAGAATCATAAGAACACTATTGCTACGATACGTAGACATCTGCAAACGCTATTTCCTTGCAAGGAAGTGTCGCATTTACATTCATTTGAATCGTAGACGAGGAATGCATAACACTTCGCAAATCATAATACATCTTACCATGAAACGTAGAAATGAGATGCGATATCGCGTTTTAAGAAGCATTAGAACTCTATTGCTACGATACCCAGACATCTGCAGACGTTATTTCCTAACAAGGAAGTGTCGCATTTACATTCATTTGAAGTGTAGACGAGGAATACATGACACTTAGCAAATCATATTTTATCTTACCATGAAACATAGAAATGAGATGCGAAATCGCGTTTTAAGAATCATATGAACTCTATTGCTACGATACGTAGACATCTGCAAACGCTATTTCCTTGCAAGAAAGTGTCGCATTTACTTTCATTGGAATCGTAGACGAGGAATGCACAACACGTCGCAATGAATATTATATCTTATCATGAAACATAGATATGAGATGCAATATCTCGTTTTAAGAAGCATTAGAACTCTATTACTACGATACCTAGACATCTGCAGACGCTATTTCCTAGCGAGGAAGTGTCGCATTCACATTCATTTGAAGTATAGACGAGGAATACATAACACTTCGCAAATCATATTATACCTTACCATGAAACATAGAAATGAGATGCGATATCGCGTTTTCAGAATCATAAGAACTCTATTGCTACGATACGTAGACATCTGCAAACGCTATTTCCTTGCAAGGAAGTGTAGCATTTACATTCATTTGAATCGTAGGCGAGGAATGCATAGCACTTCGCAATGAATATTATATCTTATCATGAAACATAGATATGAGATGCAGTATCTCGTTTTGAGAAGGATTTGAACTCTATTGCTTCGATACGTAGACATCTGCAAACGCTATTTCCTTGCAAGGAAGCATCGCATTTACATTCATTTGAAGTGTAGACGAGGAATACATAACACTTCGCAAATCATATTACATCTTACCATGAAACATATAAATGAGATGCGATATCGCGTTTTAGAAGCATTAGAACTCTATTGCTACGATACCTAGACATCTGCAGACGCTATTTCCCAGCAAGGAAGTGTCGCATTTACATTCATTTGAAGTGTAGACGAGGAAGACATGACACTTCGCAAATCATATTATATCTTACCATGAAACATAGAAATGAGATGCGATATCGCGTTTTAAGAAGCATTAGAAATCTATTGCTACGATACGTAGACAACTGCAAACGCTATTTCCTAGCGAGGAAGTGTCGCATTCACATTCATTTGAAGTGTAGACGAGGAATACATAACACTTCACAAATCAAATTATATCTTACCATGAAACATAGAAATGAGATGCGATATCGCGTTTTAAGAATCATAAGAACTCTATTGCTACGATACGTAGGCATCTGCAAACGCTATTTCCTTGCAAGGAAGTGTAGCATTTACATTCATTTGAATCGTAGGCGAGGAATGCATAGCACTTCGCAATGAATATTATATCTTATCATGAAACATAGATATGAGATGCAGTATCTCGTTTTGAGAAGGATTTGAACTCTATTGCTTCGATACGTAGACATCTGCAAACGCTATTTCCTTGCAAGGAAGTGTCGCATTTACATTCATTTGAGGTGTAGACGAGGAATACATAGCACTTCGCAAATCATATTATATCTTACCATGAAACATAGAAATGAGATGCGATATCGCCGTTTTAAGAAGCATTAGAAATCTATTGCTACGATACGTAGACATCTGCAAACGCTATTTCCTAGCGAGGAAGTATCACGATTCACATTCATTTGAAGTGTAGACGAGGTATACATAACACTTCGCAAATCATGTTATATCTTATCATGAAACATAGAAATGAGATGCGATATCGCGTTTTAAGAAGCATTAGAAAGCTATTGCTACGATTCGTAGACATCTGCAAACGCTATTTCCTAGCGAGGAAGTATCGCATTCACATTCATTTGAAGTGTAGACGAGGAATACATAACACTTCGCAAATCATGTTATATCTTACCATGAAACATAGAAATGAGATGCGATATCGCGTTTTAAGAATCATATGAACTCTATTGCTACGATACGTAGACATCTGCAAACGCTATTTCCTTGCAAGGAAGTGTCGCATTTACTTTCATTTGAATCGTAGACGAGGAATGCATAACACTTCGCAATGAATATTATATCTTATCATGAAACATAGATATTAGATGCAATATCTCGTTTTAAGAAGCATTGGAACTCTATTGCTACGATACTTATACATCTGCAGACGCTATTTCCTAGCGAGGAAGTGTCGCATTCACATTCATTTGAAGTGTAGACAAGGAATACATAACACTTCGCAAATCATATTATACCTTACCATGAAACATAGAAATGAGATGCGATATCGCTTTTTAAGAATCATAAGAACACTATTGCTACGATACGTAGACATCTGCAAACGCTATTTCCTAGCGAGGAAGTGTCGCATTCACATTCATTTGAAGTATAGACGAGGAATACATAACACTTCGCAAATCATATTATACCTTACCATGAAACATAGAAATGAGATGCGATATCGCGTTTTAAGAATCATAAGAACTCTATTGCTACGATACGTAGACATCTGCAAACGCTATTTCCTTGCAAGGAAGTGTAGCATTTACATTCATTTGAATCGTAGGCGAGGAATGCATAGCACTTCGCAATGAATATTATATCTTATCATGAAACATAGATATGAGATGCAGTATCTCGTTTTGAGAAGCATTTGAACTATATTGCTTCGATACGTAGACATTTGCAAACGCTATTTCCTTGCAAGGAAGCATCGCATTTACATTCATTTGAAGTGTAAACGAGGAATACATAACACTTCGCAAATCATATTACATCTTACCATGAAACATATAAATGAGATGCGATATCGCGTTTTAAGAAGCATTAGAAATCTATTGCTACGATACGTAGACATCTGCAAACGCTATTTCCTAGCGAGGAAGTATCACCATTCACATTCATTTGAAGTGTAGACGAGGTATACATAACACTTCGCAAATCATGTTATATCTTATCATGAAACATAGAAATGAGATGCGATATCGCGTTTTAAGAAGCATTAGAAAGCTATTGCTACGATACGTAGACATCTGCAAACGCTATTTCCTAGCGAGGAAGTATCGCATTCACATTCATTTGAAGTGTAGACGAGGAATACATAACACTTCGCAAATCATGTTATATCTTACCATGAAACATAGAAATGAGATGCGATATCGCGTTTTAAGAATCATATGAACTCTATTGCTACGATACGTAGACATCTGCAAACGCTATTTCCTTGCAAGGAAGTGTCGCATTTACTTTCATTTGAATCGTAGACGAGGAATGCATAACACTTCGCAATGAATATTATATCTTATCATGAAACATAAATATTAGATGCAATATCTCGTTTTAAGAAGCATTGGAACTCTATTGCTACGATACTTATACATCTGCAGGCGCTATTTCCTAGCGAGGAAGTGTCGCATTCACATTCATTTGAAGTGTAGACAAGGAATACATAACACTTCGCAAATCATATTATACCTTACCATGAAACATAGAAATGAGATGCGATATCGCTTTTTAAGAATCATAAGAACACTATTGCTACGATACGTAGACATCTGCAAACGCTATTTCCTTGCAAGGAAGTGTCGCATTTACATTCATTTGAATCGTAGACGAGGAATGCATAACACTTCGCAAATCATAATACATCTTACCATGAAACGTAGAAATGAGATGCGATATCGCGTTTTAAGAAGCATTAGAACTCTATTGCTACGATACCCAGACATCTGCAGACGTTATTTCCTAACAAGGAAGTGTCGCATTTACATTCATTTGAAGTGTAGACGAGGAATACATGACACTTAGCAAATCATATTATATCTTACCATGAAACATAGAAATGAGATGCGAAATCGCGTTTTAAGAATCATATGAACTCTATTGCTACGATACGTAGACATCTGCAAACGCTATTTCCTTGCAAGAAAGTGTCGCATTTACTTTCATTGGAATCGTAGACGAGGAATGCACAACACGTCGCAATGAATATTATATCTTATCATGAAACATAGATATGAGATGCAATATCTCGTTTTAAGAAGCATTAGAACTCTATTACTACGATACCTAGACATCTGCAGACGCTATTTCCTAGCGAGGAAGTGTCGCATTCACATTCATTTGAAGTATAGACGAGGAATACATAACACTTCGCAAATCATATTATACCTTACCATGAAACATAGAAATGAGATGCGATATCGCGTTTTCAGAATCATAAGAACTCTATTGCTACGATACGTAGACATCTGCAAACGCTATTTCCTTGCAAGGAAGTGTAGCATTTACATTCATTTGAATCGTAGGCGAGGAATGCATAGCACTTCGCAATGAATATTATATCTTATCATGAAACATAGATATGAGATGCAGTATCTCGTTTTGAGAAGGATTTGAACTCTATTGCTTCGATACGTAGACATCTGCAAACGCTATTTCCTTGCAAGGAAGCATCGCATTTACATTCATTTGAAGTGTAGACGAGGAATACATAACACTTCGCAAATCATATTACATCTTACCATGAAACATATAAATGAGATGCGATATCGCGTTTTAGAAGCATTAGAACTCTATTGCTACGATACCTAGACATCTGCAGACGCTATTTCCCAGCAAGGAAGTGTCGCATTTACATTCATTTGAAGTGTAGACGAGGAAGACATGACACTTCGCAAATCATATTATATCTTACCATGAAACATAGAAATGAGATGCGATATCGCGTTTTAAGAAGCATTAGAAATCTATTGCTACGATACGTAGACAACTGCAAACGCTATTTCCTAGCGAGGAAGTGTCGCATTCACATTCATTTGAAGTGTAGACGAGGAATACATAACACTTCACAAATCAAATTATATCTTACCATGAAACATAGAAATGAGATGCGATATCGCGTTTTAAGAATCATAAGAACTCTATTGCTACGATACGTAGGCATCTGCAAACGCTATTTCCTTGCAAGGAAGTGTCGCATTTACATTCATTTGAATCGTAGGCGAGGAATGCATAGCACTTCGCAATGAATATTATATCTTATCATGAAACATAGATATGAGATGCAGTATCTCGTTTTGAGAAGGATTTGAACTCTATTGCTTCGATACGTAGACATTTGCAAACACTATTTCCTTGCAAGGAAGCATCGCATTTACATTCATTTGAAGTGTAGACGAGGAATACATAACACTTCGCAAATCATATTACATCTTACCATGAAACATATAAATGAGATGCGATATCGCGTTTTAGAAGCATTAGAACTCTATTGCTACGATACCTAGACATCTGCAGACGCTATTTCCCAGCAAGGAAGTGTCGCATTTACATTCATTTGAAGTGTAGACGAGGAAGACATGACACTTCGCAAATCATATTATATCTTACCATGAAATATAGAAATGAGATGCGATATCGCGTTTTAAGAAGCATTAGAAATCTATTGCTACGATACGTAGACAACTGCAAACGATATTTCCTAGCGAGGAAGTGTCGCATTCACATTCATTTGAAGTGTAGACGAGGAATACATAACACTTCTCAAATCAAATTATATCTTACCATGAAACATAGAAATGAGATGCGATATCGCGTTTTAAGAATCATAAGAACTCTATTGCTACGATACGTAGGCATCTGCAAACGCTATTTCCTTGCAAGGAAGTGTCGCATTTACATTCATTTGAATCGTAGGCGAGGAATGCATAGCACTTCGCAATGAATATTATATCTTATCATGAAACATAGATATGAGATGCAGTATCTCGTTTTGAGAAGGATTTGAACTCTATTGCTTCGATACGTAGACATTTGCAAACGCTATTTCCTTGCAAGGAAGCATCGCATTTACATTCATTTGAAGTGTAGACGAGGAATACATAACACTTCGCAAATCATATTACATCTTACCATGAAACATATAAATGAGATGCGATATCGCGTTTTAGAAGCATTAGAACTCTATTGCTACGATACCTAGACATCTGCAGACGCTATTTCCCAGCAAGGAAGTGTCGCATTTACATTCATTTGAAGTGTAGACGAGGAAGACATGGCACTTCGCAAATTATATTATATCTTACCATGAAACATAGAAATGAGATGCGATATCGCGTTTTAAGAAGCATTAGAAATCTATTGCTACGATACGTAGACAACTGCAAACGCTATTTCCTAGCGAGGAAGTGTCGCATTCACATTCATTTGAAGTGTAGACGAGGAATACATAACACTTCTCAAATCAAATTATATCTTACCATGAAACATAGAAATGAGATGCGATATCGCGTTTTAAGAATCATAAGAACTCTATTGCTACGATACGTAGGCATCTGCAAACGCTATTTCCTTGCAAGGAAGTGTCGCATTTACATTCATTTGAATCGTAGGCGAGGAATGCATAGCACTTCGCAATGAATATTATATCTTATCATGAAACATAGATATGAGATGCAGTATCTCGTTTTGAGAAGGATTTGAACTCTATTGCTTCGATACGTAGACATTTGCAAACGCTATTTCCTTGCAAGGAAGCATCGCATTTACATTCATTTGAAGTGTAGACGAGGAATACATAACACTTCGCAAATCATATTACATCTTACCATGAAACATATAAATGAGATGCGATATCGCGTTTTAGAAGCATTAGAACTCTATTGCTACGATACCTAAACATCTGCAGACGCTATTTCCCACCAAGGAAGTGTCGCATTTACATTCATTTGAAGTGTAGACGAGGAAGACATGACACTTCGCAAATCATATTATATCTTACCATGAAACATAGAAATGAGATGCGATATCGCGTTTTAAGAAGCATTAGAAATCTATTGCTACGATACGTAGACAACTGCAAACGCTATTTCCTAGCGAGGAAGTGTCGCATTCACATTCATTTGAAGTGTAGACGAGGAATACATAACACTTCTCAAATCAAATTATATCTTACCATGAAACATAGAAATGAGATGCGATATCGCGTTTTAAGAATCATAAGAACTCTATTGCTACGATACGTAGGCATCTGCAAACGCTATTTCCTTGCAAGGAAGTGTAGCATTTACATTCATTTGAATCGTAGGCGAGGAATGCATAGCACTTCGCAATGAATATTATATCTTATCATGAAACATAGGTATGAGATGCAGTATCTCGTTTTAAGAAGCATTTGAACTCTATTGCTTCGATACGTAGACATCTGCAAACGCAATTTCCTTACAAGGAAGTGTCGCATTTACATTAATTTGAAGTGTAGACGAGGAATACATAACACTTCGCAAATCATATTACATCTTACCATGAAACATAGAAATGAGATGCGATATCGCGTTTTAAGAAGCATTAAACTCTATTGCTACGATACCTAGACATCTGCAAACGCTATTTCCTTGCAAGGAAGTGTCGCATTTACATTCATTTGAAGTGTAGACGAGGAATACATAACACTTCGCAAATCATGTTATATCTTACCATGAAACATAGAAATGAGATGCGATATCGCGTTTTAAGAATCATATGACCTCTATTGCTACGATACGTACACATCTGCAAACGCTACTTCCTTGCAAGGAAGTGTCGCATTTACATTCATTTGAACCGTAGACGAGGAAAAGCATAACACTTCGCAATGAATATTATATCTTATCATGAAGCATAGATATGAGATGCAATATCTCGTTTTAAGAAGCATTTGAACACTGTTGCTTCGATACGTAGACATCTGCAAACGCTATTTCCTTGCAAGGAAGTGTCGCATTTACATTCATTTGAAGTGTAGACGAGGAATACATAACACTTCGCAAATCATATTATATCTTACCATAAAACATAGAAATGAGATGCGATATCGCGTTTTAAGAAGCATCAGAAATCCATTGCTACGATACGTAGACATCTGCAAACGCTATTTCCTTGCAAGGAAGTGTCGCATTTACATTCATTTGAAGTGTAGACAAGGAATACATAACACTTCGCAAATCATATTATATCTTACCATAAAACATAGAAATGAGATGCGATATCGCGTTTTAAGAGGCATCAGAAATCCATTCCTTGCAAGGAAGTGTCGCATTTACATTCGTTTGAATCGTAGACGAGGAATGCATAACAATTCGCAATGAATATTATATCCTATCATGAAACATAGATATGGGATGCAATATCTCGTTTTAAGAAGCATTTGAACTCTATTGCTTCGATACGTAGACATCTGCAAACGCTATTTCCTTGCAAGGAAGTGTCGCATTTACATTCATTTGAAGTTGAGACAAGGAATACATAACACTTCGCAAATCATATTATATCTTACCATGAAACATAGAAATGAGATGCGATATCGCGTTTTAAGAAGCATTAGAACTCTATTGCTACGATACCTAGACATCTGAAGACGCTATTTCCTAGCAAGGAAGTGTCGCATTTACATTCATTTGAAGTGTTGACGAGGAATACATAACACTTCGCAAATCATATTACATCTTACCATGAAACATAGAAATGAGTTGCGATATCACGTTTTAAGAAGCATTAGAAATCTATTGCTACGATAGGTAGACATCTGCAAACGCTATTTCCTTGCAAGGAAGTGTCGCACTTACATTCATTTGAATCGTAGTCGAGGAATGCATAACACTTCGCTATGAATATTATATCTTATCATAAAACATAGATATGAGATGCAGTATCTCGTTTTAAGAAGCATTTAAACTCTATTGCTTCGATACGTAGACATCTGCAGACGCTATTTCCTAGCAAGGAAGTGACGCATTTACATTCATTTGAAGTGTAGACGAGGAATACATGACACTTCGCAAATAATATTATATCTTACCATGAAACATAGAAATGAGATGCGATATCGCGTTTTAAAAAGCATTAGAAATCTATTGCTACGATACGTAGACATCTGCAAACACTATTTCCTAGCGAGGAAGTGTCGCATTTACATTCATTTGAAGTGTAGACGAGGAATACATAACACTTCGCAAATCATATTATACCTTACCATGAAACATAGAAATGAGATGCGATATCGCGTTTTAAGAAGCATTAGAACACTATTGCTACGATACCTAGACATCTGCAGACGCTATTTCCTGGCAAGGAAGTGTCGCATTTACATTCATTTGAAGTCTAGACGAGGAATACATAATAATTCGCAATGAATATTATATCTTATCATGAAACATAGATATGAGATGCAATATCTCGTTTTAAGAAGCATTTGAACTCTATTGCTTCGATACGTAGACATCTGCAAACGCTATTTCCTTGCAAGGAAGTGTCGCATTTACATTCATTTGAAGTGTAGACGAGGAATACATAACACTTCGCAAATCATATTATATCTTACCATAAAACATAGAAATGAGATGCGATATCGCGTTTTAAGAAGCATCAGAAATCCATTGCTACGATACGTAGACATCTGCAAACGCAATTTCCTTACAAGGAAGTGTCGCATTTACATTAATTTGAAGTGTAGACGAGGAATACATAACACTTCGCAAATCATATTACATCTTACCATGAAACATAGAAATGAGATGCGATATCGCGTTTTAAGAAGCATTAAAACTCTATTGCTACGATACCTAGACATCTGCAGACGCTATTTCCTAGCAAGGAAGTGTCGCATTTACATTCATTTGAAGTGAAGACGAGGAATACATAACACTTTGCAAATCATATTACTTCTTACCATGAAACATAGAAATGAGATGCGATATCGCGTTTTAAGAAGCATTAGAAATCTATTGCTACGATACGTAGACATCTGCAAACGCTATTTCCTTGCAAGGAAGTGCAGCATTTACATTCATTTGAATCGTAGTCGAGGAATGCATAACACTTCGCTATGAATATTATATCTTATCATAAAACATAGATATGAGATGCAGTATCTCGTTTTAAGAAGCATTTAAACTCTATTGCTTCGATACGTAGACATCTGCAGACGCTATTTCCTAGCAAGGAAGTGTCGCATTTACATTCATTTGAAGTGTAGACGAGGAATAAATGACACTTCGCAAATCATATTATATCTTACCATGAAACATAGAAATGAGATGCGATATCGCGTTATAAAAAGCATTAGAAATCTATTGCTACGATACGTAGACATCTGCAAACGCTATTTCCTAGCGAGGAAGTGTCGCATTTACATTCATTTGAAGTGTAGACGAGGAATACATAACACTTCGCAAATCATATTATACCTTACCATGAAACATAGAAATGAGATGCGATATCGCGTTTTAAGAAGAATTAGAACACTATTGCTACGATAGGTAGACATTTGCAAGCGCTATTTCCTTGCAAGGAAGTGTCGCATTTACATTCATTTGAACCGTAGACGAGGAAAAGCATAACACTTCGCAATGAATATTATATCTTATCATGAAACATAGATATGAGATGCAATATCTCGTTTTAAGAAGCATTTGAACTCTATTGCTTCGATACGTAGACATCTGCAAACGCTATTTCCTTGCAAGGAAGTGTCGGATTTACTTTCATTTGAATCGTAGACGAGGAATGCATAACACTTCGCAATGAATATTATATCTTATCATGAAACATAGATATGAGATGCAGTATCTCGCTTTAAGAAGCATTTGAACTCTATTGCTTCGATACGTAGACATCTGCAAACGCAATTTCCTTACAATGAAGTGTCGCATTTACATTAATTTGAAGTGTAGACGAGGAATACATAACACTTCGCAAATCATATTACATCTTACCCTGAAACATAGAAATGAGATGCGATATCGCGTTTTAAGAAGCATTAAAACTCTATTGCTACGATACCTAGACATCTGCAGACGCTATTTCCTAGCAAGGAAGTGTCGCATTTACATTCATTTGAAGTGTAGACGAGGAATACATAACACTTCGCAAATCATATTACATCTTACCATGAAACATAGAAATGAGTTGCGATATCGCGTTTTAAGAAGCATTAGAAATCTATTGCTACGATAGGTAGACATCTGCAAACGCTATTTCCTTGCAAGGAAGTGTCGCACTTACATTCATTTGAATCGTAGTCGAGGAATGCATAACACTTCGCTATGAATATTATATCTTATCATAAAACATAGATATGAGATGCAGTATCTCGTTTTAAGAAGCATTTAAACTCTATTGCTTCGATACGTAGACATCTGCAGACGCTATTTCCTAGCAAGGAAGTGACGCATTTACATTCATTTGAAGTGTAGACGAGGAATACATGACACTTCGCAAATAATATTATATCTTACCATGAAACATAGAAATGAGATGCGATATCGCGTTTTAAAAAGCATTAGAAATCTATTGCTACGATACGTAGACATCTGCAAACACTATTTCCTAGCGAGGAAGTGTCGCATTTACATTCATTTGAAATGTAGACGAGGAATACATAACACTTCGCAAATCATATTACATCTTACCATGAAACATAGAAATGAGATGCGATATCGCGTTTTAAGAAGCATTAAAACTCTATTGCTACGATACCTAGACATCTGCAGACGCTATTTCCTAGCAAGGAAGTGTCGCATTTACATTCAATTGAAGTGTAGACGAGGAATACATGACACTTCGCAAATCATATTACATCTTACCATGAAACATAGAAATGAGATGCGATATCGCGTTTTAAGAAGCATTAGAACACTATTGCTACGATACCTAGACATCTGCAGACGCTATTTCCTGGCAAGGAAGTGTCGCATTTACATTCATTTGAAGTCTAGACGAGGAATACATAATAATTCGCAATGAATATTATATCTTATCATGAAACATAGATATGAGATGCAATATCTCGTTTTAAGAAGCATTTGAACTCTATTGCTTCGATACGTAGACATCTGCAAACGCTATTTCCTTGCAAGGAAGTGTCGCATTTACATTCATTTGAAGTGTAGACGAGGAATACATAACACTTCGCAAATCATATTATATCTTACCATAAAACATAGAAATGAGATGCGATATCGCGTTTTAAGAAGCATCAGAAATCCATTGCTACGATACGTAGACATCTGCAAACGCAATTTCCTTACAAGGAAGTGTCGCATTTACATTAATTTGAAGTGTAGACGAGGAATACATAACACTTCGCAAATCATATTACATCTTACCATGAAACATAGAAATGAGATGCGATATCGCGTTTTAAGAAGCATTAAAACTCTATTGCTACGATACCTAGACATCTGCAGACGCTATTTCCTAGCAAGGAAGTGTCGCATTTACATTCATTTGAAGTGAAGACGAGGAATACATAACACTTTGCAAATCATATTACTTCTTACCATGAAACATAGAAATGAGATGCGATATCGCGTTTTAAGAAGCATTAGAAATCTATTGCTACGATACGTAGACATCTGCAAACGCTATTTCCTTGCAAGGAAGTGCAGCATTTACATTCATTTGAATCGTAGTCGAGGAATGCATAACACTTCGCTATGAATATTATATCTTATCATAAAACATAGATATGAGATGCAGTATCTCGTTTTAAGAAGCATTTAAACTCTATTGCTTCGATACGTAGACATCTGCAGACGCTATTTCCTAGCAAGGAAGTGTCGCATTTACATTCATTTGAAGTGTAGACGAGGAATACATGACACTTCGCAAATCATATTATATCTTACCATGAAACATAGAAATGAGATGCGATATCGCGTTATAAAAAGCATTAGAAATCTATTGCTACGATACGTAGACATCTGCAAACGCTATTTCCTAGCGAGGAAGTGTCGCATTTACATTCATTTGAAGTGTAGACGAGGAATACATAACACTTCGCAAATCATATTATACCTTACCATGAAACATAGAAATGAGATGCGATATCGCGTTTTAAGAAGAATTAGAACACTATTGCTACGATAGGTAGACATTTGCAAGCGCTATTTCCTTGCAAGGAAGTGTCGCATTTACATTCATTTGAACCGTAGACGAGGAAAAGCATAACACTTCGCAATGAATATTATATCTTATCATGAAACATAGATATGAGATGCAATATCTCGTTTTAAGAAGCATTTGAACTCTATTGCTTCGATACGTAGACATCTGCAAACGCTATTTCCTTGCAAGGAAGTGTCGGATTTACTTTCATTTGAATCGTAGACGAGGAATGCATAACACTTCGCAATGAATATTATATCTTATCATGAAACATAGATATGAGATGCAGTATCTCGCTTTAAGAAGCATTTGAACTCTATTGCTTCGATACGTAGACATCTGCAAACGCAATTTCCTTACAAGGAAGTGTCGCATTTACATTAATTTGAAGTGTAGACGAGGAATACATAACACTTCGCAAATCATATTACATCTTACCCTGAAACATAGAAATGAGATGCGATATCGCGTTTTAAGAAGCATTAAAACTCTATTGCTACGATACCTAGACATCTGCAGACGCTATTTCCTAGCAAGGAAGTGTCGCATTTACATTCATTTGAAGTGTAGACGAGGAATACATAACACTTCGCAAATCATATTACATCTTACCATGAAACATAGAAATGAGTTGCGATATCGCGTTTTAAGAAGCATTAGAAATCTATTGCTACGATAGGTAGACATCTGCAAACGCTATTTCCTTGCAAGGAAGTGTCGCACTTACATTCATTTGAATCGTAGTCGAGGAATGCATAACACTTCGCTATGAATATTATATCTTATCATAAAACATAGATATGAGATGCAGTATCTCGTTTTAAGAAGCATTTAAACTCTATTGCTTCGATACGTAGACATCTGCAGACGCTATTTCCTAGCAAGGAAGTGACGCATTTACATTCATTTGAAGTGTAGACGAGGAATACATGACACTTCGCAAATAATATTATATCTTACCATGAAACATAGAAATGAGATGCGATATCGCGTTTTAAGAAGCATTAAAACTCTATTGCTACGATACCTAGACATCTGCAGACGCTATTTCCTAGCAAGGAAATGTCGCATTTACATTCATTTGAAGTGAAGACGAGGAATACATAACACTTTGCAAATCATATTACTTCTTACCATGAAACATAGAAATGAGATGCGATATCGCGTTTTAAGAAGCATTAGAAATCTATTGCTACGATACGTAGACATCTGCAAACGCTATTTCCTTGCAAGGAAGTGTAGCATTTACATTCATTTGAATCGTAGTCGAGGAATGCATAACACTTCGCTATGAATATTATATCTTATCATAAAACATAGATATGAGATGCAGTATCTCGTTTTAAGAAGCATTTAAACTCTATTGCTTCGATACGTAGACATCTGCAGACGCTATTTCCTAGCAAGGAAGTGTCGCATTTACATTCATTTGAAGTGTAGACGAGGAATACATGACACTTCGCAAATCATATTATATCTTACCATGAAACGTAGAAATGAGATGCGATATCGCGTTATAAAAAGCATTAGAAATCTATTGCTACGATACGTAGACATCTGCAAACGCTATTTCCTAGCGAGGAATTGTCGCATTTACATTCATTTGAAGTGTAGACGAGGAATACATAACACTTCGCAAATCATATTATACCTTACCATGAAACATAGAAATGAGATGCGATATCGCGTTTTAAGAAGAATTAGAACACTATTGCTACGATAGGTAGACATATGCAAACGCTATTTCCTTGCAAGGAAGTGTCGCATTTACATTCATTTGAACCGTAGACGAGGAAAAGCATAACACTTCGCAATGAATATTATATCTTATCATGAAACATAGATATGAGATGCAATATCTCGTTTTAAGAAGCATTTGAACTCTATTGCTACGATACGTAGACATCTGCAAACGCTATTTCCTTGCAAGGAAGTGTCGGATTTACTTTCATTTGAATCGTAGACGAGGAATGCATAACACTTCGCAATGAATATTATATCTTATCATGAAACATAGATATGAGATGCAGTATCTCGCTTTAAGAAGCATTTGAACTCTATTGCTTCGATACGTAGACATCTGCAAACGCAATTTCCTTACAAGGAAGTGTCGCATTTACATTAATTTGAAGTGTAGACGAGGAATACATAACACTTCGCAAATCATATTACATCTTACCCTGAAACATAGAAATGAGATGCGATATCGCGTTTTAAGAAGCATTAAAACTCTATTGCTACGATACCTAGACATCTGCAGACGCTATTTCCTAGCAAGGAAGCGTCGCATTTACATTCATTTGAAGTGTAGACGAGGAATACATAACACTTCGCAAATCATATTACATCTTACCATGAAACATAGAAATGAGATGCGATATCGCGTTTTAAGAAGCATGAGAAATCCATTGCAACGATACGTGGATATCTGCAAACGCTATTTCCTTGCAAGGAAGTGTCGCATTTACATTCATTTGAAGTGTAGACGAGGAATACATAACACTTCGCAAATCACATTATACCTTACCATGAAACTTAGAAATGGGATGCGATATCGCGTTTTAAGAAGAATTAGAACACTATTGCTACGATAGGTAGACATCTGCAGACGCTATTTCCTAGCAAGGAAGTGTCGCATTTACATTCATTTGAAGTGTAGTCGAGGAATACATAACACTTCGCAAATCATATTACATCTTACCATGAAACATAGAAATGAGATGCGATATCGCGTTTTAAGAAGCATTAGAAATCTATTGCTACGATACGTAGACATCTGCAAACGCTATTTCCTTGCAAGGAAGTGTCGCATTTACATTCATTTGAATCGTAGTCGAGGAATGCATAACACTTCGCTATGAATATTATATCTTATCATAAAACATAGATATGAGATGCAGTATCTCGTTTTAAGAAGCATTTAAACTCTATTGCTTCGATACGTAGACATCTGCAGACGCTATTTCCTAGCAAGGAAGTGTCGCATTTACATTCATTTGAAGTGTAGACGAGGAATACATGACACTTCGCAAATAATATTATATCTTACCATGAAACATAGAAATGAGATGCGATATCGCGTTTTAAAAAGCATTAGAAATATATTGCTACGATACGTAGACATCTGCAAACACTATTTCCTAGCAAGGAAGTGTCGCATTTACATTCATTTGAAGTGTAGACGAGGAATACATGACACTTCGCAAATCATATTACATCTTACCATGAAACATAGAAATGAGATGCGATATCGCGTTTTAAGAAGCATTAGAACACTATTGCTACGATACCTAGACATCTGCAGACGCTATTTCCTGGGAAGGAAGTGTCGCATTTACATTCATTTGAAGTCTAGACGAGGAATACATAATAATTCGCAATGAATATTATATCTTATCATGAAACATAGATATGAGATGCAATATCTCGTTTTAAGAAGCATTTGAACTCTATTGCTTCGATACGTAGACATCTGCAAACGCTATTTCCTTGCAAGGAAGTGTCGCATTTACATTCATTTGAAGTGTAGACGAGGAATACATAACACTTCGCAAATCATATTATATCTTACCATAAAACATAGAAATGAGATGCGATATCGCGTTTTAAGAAGCATCAGAAATCCATTGCTACGATACGTAGACATCTGCAAACGCTATTTCCTTGCAAGGAAGTGTCGGATTTACATTCATTTGAAGTGTAGACGAGGAATACATAACACTTCGCAAATCATATTATACCTTACCATGAAACATAGAAATGAGATGCGATATCGCGTTTTAAGAAGAATTAGAACTCTATTGCTTCGATACGTAGACATCTGCAAACGCTATTTCCTTGCAAGGAAGTGTCGGATTTACTTCCATTTGAATCGTAGACGAGGAATGCATAACACTTCGCAATGAATATTATATCTTATCATGAAACATAGATATGAGATGCAGTATCTCGTTTTAAGAAGCATTTGAACTCTATTGCTTCGATACGTAGACATCTGCAAACGCAATTTCCTTACAAGGAAGTGTCGCATTTACATTAATTTGAAGTGTAGACGAGGAATACATAACACTTCGCAAATCATATTACATCTTACCATGAAACATAGAAATGAGATGCAGTATCGCGTTTTAAGAAGCATGAGAAATCCATTGCAGCGATACGTAGACATCTGCAAACGCTATTTCCTTGCAAGGAAGTGTCGCATTTACATTCATTTGAAGTGTAGACGAGGAATACATAACACTTCGCAAATCACATTATACCTTACCATGAAACATAGAAATGGGATGCGATATCGCGTTTTAAGAAGAATTAGAACACTATTGCTACGATAGGTAGACATCTGCAGACGCTATTTCCTAGCAAGGAAGTGTCGCATTTACATTCATTTGAACCGTAGACGAGGAAAAGCATAACACTTCGCAATGAATATTATATCTTATCATGAAACATAGATATGAGATGCAATATCTCGTTTTAAGAAGCATTTGAACTCTATTGCTTCGATACGTAGACATCTGCAAACGCTATTTCCTTGCAAGGAAGTGTCGGATTTACTTTCATTTGAATCGTAGACGAGGAATGCATAACACTTCGCAATGAACACTATATCTTATCATGAAACATAGATGTGAGATGCAGTATCTCGTTTTAAGAAGCATTTGAACTCTATTGCCTCGATACGTAGACATCTGCAAACGCTATTTCCTTGCAAGGAAGTGTCGCATTTATATTCATTTGAAGCGTAGACGAGGAATACATAACACTTCGCAAATTATATTATATCTTACCATAAAACATAGAAATGAGATGCGATATCGCGTTTTAAGAAGCATTAGAAATATATTGCTACGATACGTAGACATCTGCAAACACTATTTCCTAGCAAGGAAGTGTCGCATTTACATTCATTTGAAGTGTAGACGAGGAATACATGACACTTCGCAAATCATATTACATCTTACCATGAAACATAGAAATGAGATGCGATATCGCGTTTTAAGAAGCATTAGAACACTATTGCTACGATACCTAGACATCTGCAGACGCTATTTCCTGGGAAGGAAGTGTCGCATTTACATTCATTTGAAGTCTAGACGAGGAATACATAATAATTCGCAATGAATATTATATCTTATCATGAAACATAGATATGAGATGCAATATCTCGTTTTAAGAAGCATTTGAACTCTATTGCTTCGATACGTAGACATCTGCAAACGCTATTTCCTTGCAAGGAAGTGTCGCATTTACATTCATTTGAAGTGTAGACGAGGAATACATAACACTTCGCAAATCATATTATATCTTACCATAAAACATAGAAATGAGATGCGATATCGCGTTTTAAGAAGCATCAGAAATCCATTGCTACGATACGTAGACATCTGCAAACGCTATTTCCTTGCAAGGAAGTGTCGGATTTACATTCATTTGAAGTGTAGACGAGGAATACATAACACTTCGCAAATCATATTATACCTTACCATGAAACATAGAAATGAGATGCGATATCGCGTTTTAAGAAGAATTAGAACTCTATTGCTTCGATACGTAGACATCTGCAAACGCTATTTCCTTGCAAGGAAGTGTCGGATTTACTTCCATTTGAATCGTAGACGAGGAATGCATAACACTTCGCAATGAATATTATATCTTATCATGAAACATAGATATGAGATGCAGTATCTCGTTTTAAGAAGCATTTGAACTCTATTGCTTCGATACGTAGACATCTGCAAACGCAATTTCCTTACAAGGAAGTGTCGCATTTACATTAATTTGAAGTGTAGACGAGGAATACATAACACTTCGCAAATCATATTACATCTTACCATGAAACATAGAAATGAGATGCAGTATCGCGTTTTAAGAAGCATGAGAAATCCATTGCAGCGATACGTAGACATCTGCAAACGCTATTTCCTTGCAAGGAAGTGTCGCATTTACATTCATTTGAAGTGTAGACGAGGAATACATAACACTTCGCAAATCACATTATACCTTACCATGAAACATAGAAATGGGATGCGATATCGCGTTTTAAGAAGAATTAGAACACTATTGCTACGATAGGTAGACATCTGCAGACGCTATTTCCTAGCAAGGAAGTGTCGCATTTACATTCATTTGAACCGTAGACGAGGAAAAGCATAACACTTCGCAATGAATATTATATCTTATCATGAAACATAGATATGAGATGCAATATCTCGTTTTAAGAAGCATTTGAACTCTATTGCTTCGATACGTAGACATCTGCAAACGCTATTTCCTTGCAAGGAAGTGTCGGATTTACTTTCATTTGAATCGTAGACGAGGAATGCATAACACTTCGCAATGAACACTATATCTTATCATGAAACATAGATGTGAGATGCAGTATCTCGTTTTAAGAAGCATTTGAACTCTATTGCCTCGATACGTAGACATCTGCAAACGCTATTTCCTTGCAAGGAAGTGTCGCATTTATATTCATTTGAAGCGTAGACGAGGAATACATAACACTTCGCAAATTATATTATATCTTACCATAAAACATAGAAATGAGATGCGATATCGCGTTTTAAGAAGCATGAGAAATCCATTGCAGCGATACGTAGACATCTGCAAACGCTATTTCCTTGCAAGGAAGTGTCGCATTTACATTCATTTGAAGTGTAGACGAGGAATACATAACACTTCGCAAATCACATTATACCTTACCATGAAACATAGAAATGGGATGCGATATCGCGTTTTAAGAAGAATTAGAACACTATTGCTACGATAGGTAGACATCTGCAGACGCTATATCCTAGCAAGGAAGTGTCGCATTTACATTCATTTGAACCGTAGACGAGGAAAAGCATAACACTTCGCAATGAATATTATATCTTATCATAAAACATAGATATGAGATGCAGTATCTCGTTCTAAGAAGCATTTAAACTCTATTGCTTCAATACGTAGACATCTGCAGACGCTATTTCCTAGCAAGGAAGTGTCGCATTTACATTCATTTGAAGTGTAGACGAGGAATACATGACACTTCGCAAATCATATTATACCTTACCATGAAACATAGAAATGAGATGCGATATCGCGTTTTAAGAAGAATTAGAACAATATTGCTACGATAGGTAGACATTTGCAAACGCTATTTCCTTGCAAGGAAGTGTCGCATTTACATTCATTTGAACCGTAGACGAGGAAAAGCATAACACTTCGCAATGAATATTATATCTTATCATGAAACATAGATATGAGATGCAATATCT
Source organism: Xylocopa sonorina (assembly GCF_050948175.1). Classification (NCBI taxonomy): domain Eukaryota; kingdom Metazoa; phylum Arthropoda; class Insecta; order Hymenoptera; family Apidae; genus Xylocopa; species Xylocopa sonorina. The sequence continues at coordinate 301,536 of NW_027490146.1, forward strand.
CGTTTTAAGAAGCATTTGAACTCTATTGCTTCGATACGTAGACATCTGCAAACGCTATTTCCTTGCAAGGAAGTGTCGGATTTACTTTCATTTGAATCGTAGACGAGGAATGCATAACACTTCGCAATGAATACTATATCTTATCATGAAACATAGATGTGAGATGCAGTATCTCGTTTTAAGAAGCATTTGAACTCTATTGCTTCGATACGTAGACATCTGCAAACGCTATTTCCTTGCAAGGAAGTGTCGCATTTGCATTCATTTGAAGCGTAGACGAGGAATACATAACACTTCGCAAATTATATTATATCTTACCATAAAACATTGAAATGAGATGCGATATCGCGTTTTAAGAAGCATGAGAAATCCATTGCAACGATACGTAGACATCTGCAAACGCTATTTCCTTGCAAGGAAGTGTCGCATTTACATTCATTTGAAGTGTAGACGAGGAATACATAACACTTCGCAAATCACATTATACCTTACCATGAAACATAGAAATGGGATGCGATATCGCGTTTTAAGAAGAATTAGAACACTATTGCTACGATAGGTAGACATCTGCAGACGCTATTTCCTAGCAAGGAAGTGTCGCATTTACATTCATTTGAACCGTAGACGAGGAAAAGCATAACACTTCGCAATGAATATTATATCTTATCATGAAACATAGATATGAGATGCAATATCTCGTTTTAAGAAGCATTTAAACTCTATTGCTTCGATACGTAGACATCTGCAGACGCTATTTCCTAGCAAGGAAGTGTCGCATTTACATTCATTTGAAGTGTAGACGAGGAATACATGACACTTCGCAAATCATATTATACCTTACCATGAAACATAGAAATGAGATGCGATATCGCGTTTTAAGATGAATTAGAACACTATTGCTACGATAGGTAGACATTTGCAAACGCTATTTCCTTGCAAGGAAGTGTCGCATTTACATTCATTTGAACCGTAGACGAGGAAAAGCATAACACTTCGCAATGAATATTATATCTTATCATGAAACATAGATATGAGATGCAATATCTCGTTTTAAGAAGCATTTGAACTCTATTGCTTCGATACGTAGACATCTGCAAACGCTATTTCCTTGCAAGGAAGTGTCGGATTTACTTTCATTTGAATCGTAGACGAGGAATGCATAACACTTCGCAATGAATACTATATCTTATCATGAAACATAGATGTGAGATGCAGTATCTCGTTTTAAGAAGCATTTGAACTCTATTGCTTCGATACGTAGACATCTGCAAACGCTATTTCCTTGCAAGGAAGTGTCGCATTTACATTCATTTGAAGCGTAGACGAGGAATACATAACACTTCGCAAATTATATTATATCTTACCATAAAACATAGAAATGAGATGCGATATCGCGTTTTAAGAAGCATGAGAAATCCATTGCAACGATACGTAGACATCTGCAAACGCTATTTCCTTGCAAGGAAGTGTCGCATTTACATTCATTTGAAGTGTAGACGAGGAATACATAACACTTCGCAAATCACATTATACCTTACCATGAAACATAGAAATGGGATGCGATATCGCGTTTTAAGAAGAATTAGAACACTATTGCTACGATAGGTAGACATCTGCAGACGCTATTTCCTAGCAAGGAAGTGTCGCATTTACATTCATTTGAAGTGTAGACGAGGAATACATAACACTTCGCAAATCATATTACATCTTACCATGAAACATAGAAATGAGATGCGATATCGCGTTTTAAGAAGCATTAGAAATCTATTGCTACGATACGTAGACATCTGCAAACGCTATTTCCTTGCAAGGAAGTGTCGCATTTACATTCATTTGAATCGTAGTCGAGGAATGCATAACACTTCGCTATGAATATTATATCTTATCATGAAACATAGGTATGAGATGCAGTATCTCGTTTTAAGAAGCATTTAAACTCTATTGCTTCGATACGTTGACATCTGCAGACGCTATTTCCTAGCAAGGAAGTGTCGCATTTACATTCATTTGAAGTGTAGACGAGGAATACATAACACTTCGCAAATCACATTATACCTTACCATGAAACATAGAAATGGGATGCGATATCGCGTTTTAAGAAGAATTAGAACACTATTGCTACGATAGGTAGACATCTGCAGACGCTATTTCCTAGCAAGGAAGTGTCGCATTTACATTCATTTGAAGTGTAGACGAGGAATAAATGACACTTCGCAAATAATATTATATCTTACCATGAAACATAGAAATGAGATGCGATATCGCGTTTTAAAAAGCATTAGAAATCTATTGCTACGATACGTAGACATCTGCAAACACTATTTCCTAGCGAGGAAGTGTCGCATTTACATTCATTTGAAATGTAGACGAGGAATACATAACACTTCGCAAATCATATTACATCTTACCATGAAACATAGACATGAGATGCGATATCTCGTTTTAAGAAGCATTTGAACACAATTGCTTCGATACGTAGACATCTGCAAACGCTATTTCCTTGCAAGGAAGTGTCGCATTTACTTTCATTTGAATCGTAGACGAGGAATGCATAACACTTCGCAATGAATATTATATCTTATCATGAAACATAGATATGAGATGCAGTATCTCGTTTTAAGAAGCATTTGAACTCTATTGCTTCGATACGTAGACATCTGCAAACGCTATTTCCTTGCAAGGAAGTGTCGCATTTACATTCATTTGAAGCGTAGACGAGGAATACATAACACTTCGCAAATCATATTACATCTTACCATGAAACATAGAAATGAGATGCGATATCGCGTTTTAAGAAGCATTAGAAATCTATTGCTACGATACGTAGACATCTGCAAACGCTATTTCCTTGCAAGGAAGTGTCGCATTTACATTCATTTGAAGTGTAGACGAGGAATACATAACACTTCGCAAATCACATTATACCTTACCATGAAACATAGAAATGGGATGCGATATCGCGTTTTAAGAAGAATTAGAACACTATTGCTACGATAGGTAGACATCTGCAGACGCTATTTCCTAGCAAGGAAGTGTCGCATTTACATTCATTTGAACCGTAGACGAGGAAAAGCATAACACTTCGCAATGAATATTATATCTTATCATGAAACATAGATATGAGATGCAATATCTCGTTTTAAGAAGCATTTGAACTCTATTGCTTCGATACGTAGACATCTGCAAACGCTATTTCCTTGCAAGGAAGTGTCGGATTTACTTTCATTTGAATCGTAGACGAGGAATGCATAACACTTCGCAATGAATATTATATCTTATCATGAAACATAGATATGAGATGCAGTATCTCATTTTAAGAAGCATTTGAACTCTATTGCTTCGATACGTAGACATCTGCAAACGCAATTTCCTTACAAGGAAGTGTCGCATTTACATTAATTTGAAGTGTAGACGAGGAATACATAACACTTCGCAAATCATATTACATCTTACCATGAAACATAGAAATGAGATGCAATATCGCGTATTAAGAAGCATTAAAACTCTATTGCTACGATACCTAGACATCTGCAGACGCTATTTCCTAGCAAGGAAGTGTCGCATTTACATTCATTTGAAGTGTAGACGAGGAATACATGACACTTCGCAAATCATATTACATCTTACCATGAAACATAGAAATGAGATGCGATATCGCGTTTTAAGAAGCATTAGAAATCTATTGCTACGATACGTAGACATCTGCAAACGCTATTTCCTTGCAAGGAAGTGTCGCATTTACATTCATTTGAATCGTAGTCGAGGAATGCATAACACTTCGCTATGAATATTATATCTTATCATAAAACATAGATATGAGATGCAGTATCTCGTTTTAAGAAGCATTTAAACTCTATTGCTTCGATACGTAGACATCTGCAGACGCTATTTCCTAGCAAGGAAGTGTCGCATTTACATTCATTTGAAGTGTAGACGAGGAATACATGACACTTCGCAAATCATATTATACCTTACCATGAAACATAGAAATGAGATGCGATATCGCGTTTTAAGAAGAATTAGAACACTATTGCTACGATAGGTAGACATTTGCAAACGCTATTTCCTTGCAAGGAAGTGTCGCATTTACATTCATTTGAACCGTAGACGAGGAAAAGCATAACACTTCGCAATGAATATTATATCTTATCATGAAACATAGATATGAGATGCAATATCTCGTTTTAAGAAGCATTTGAACTCTATTGCTTCGATACGTAGACATCTGCAAACGCTATTTCCTTGCAAGGAAGTGTCGGATTTACTTTCATTTGAATCGTAGACGAGGAATGCATAACACTTCGCAATGAATACTATATCTTATCATGAAACATAGATGTGAGATGCAGTATCTCGTTTTAAGAAGCATTTGAACTCTATTGCTTCGATACGTAGACATCTGCAAACGCTATTTCCTTGCAAGGAAGTGTCGCATTTACATTCATTTGAAGCGTAGACGAGGAATACATAACACTTCGCAAATTATATTATATCTTACCATAAAACATAGAAATGAGATGCGATATCGCGTTTTAAGAAGCATGAGAAATCCATTGCAACGATACGTAGACATCTGCAAACGCTATTTCCTTGCAAGGAAGTGTCGCATTTACATTCATTTGAAGTGTAGACGAGGAATACATAACACTTCGCAAATCACATTATACCTTACCATGAAACATAGAAATGGGATGCGATATCGCGTTTTAAGAAGAATTAGAACACTATTGCTACGATAGGTAGACATCTGCAGACGCTATTTCCTAGCAAGGAAGTGTCGCATTTACATTCATTTGAAGTGTAGACGAGGAATACATAACACTTCGCAAATCATATTACATCTTACCATGAAACATAGAAATGAGATGCGATATCGCGTTTTAAGAAGCATTAGAAATCTATTGCTACGATACGTAGACATCTGCAAACGCTATTTCCTTGCAAGGAAGTGTCGCATTTACATTCATTTGAATCGTAGTCGAGGAATGCATAACACTTCGCTATGAATATTATATCTTATCATGAAACATAGATATGAGATGCAGTATCTCGTTTTAAGAAGCATTTAAACTCTATTGCTTCGATACGTTGACATCTGCAGACGCTATTTCCTAGCAAGGAAGTGTCGCATTTACATTCATTTGAAGTGTAGACGAGGAATACATGACACTTCGCAAATCATATTACATTTTACCATGAAACATAGAAATGAGATGCGATATCGCGTTATAAGAAGCATTAGAACTCTATTGCTACGATACCTAGACATCTGCAGACTCTATTTCCTGGCAAGGAAGTGTCGCATTTACATTCATTTGAAGTCTAGACGAGGAATACATAATAATTCGCAATGAATATTATATCTTATCATGAAACATAGATATGAGATGCAATATCTCGTTTTAAGAAGCATTTGAACTCTATTGCTTCGATACGTAGACATCTGCAAACGCTATTTCCATGCAAGGAATTGTCGCATTTACATTCATTTGAAGTGTAGACGAGGAATACATAACACTTCGCAAATCATATTATATCTTACCATAAAACATAGAAATGAGGTGCGATATCGCGTTTTAAGAAGCATCAGAAATCCATTGCTACGATACGTAGACATCTGCAAACGCTATTTCCTTACAAGGAAGTGTCGCATTTACATTCATTTGAAGTGTAGACGAGGAATACATAACACTTCGCAAATCATATTACATCTTACCATGAAACATAGAAATGAGATGCGATATCGCGTTTTAAGAAGCATTAGAAATCAATTGCTACGATACGTAGACATCTGCAAACGCTATTTCCTTGCAAGGAAGTGTCGCATTTACATTCATTTGAAGTGTAGACGAGGAATACATAACACTTCGCAAATCATATTACATCTTACCATGAAACATAGAAATGAGATGCGATATCGCGTCTTAAGAAGCATTAGAAATCTATTGCTACGATACGTAGACATCTGCAAACGCTATTTCCTTGCAAGGAAGTGTCGCATTTACATTCATTTGAAGTGTAGACGAGGAATACATAACACTTCGCAAATCACATTATACCTTACCATGAAACATAGAAATGGGATGCGATATCGCGTTTTAAGAAGAATTAGAACACTATTGCTACGATAGGTAGACATCTGCAGACGCTATTTCCTAGCAAGGAAGTGTCGCATTTACATTCATTTGAAGTGTAGACGAGGAATAAATGACACTTCGCAAATAATATTATATCTTACCATGAAACATAGAAATGAGATGCGATATCGCGTTTTAAAAAGCATTAGAAATCTATTGCTACGATACGTAGACATCTGCAAACACTATTTCCTAGCGAGGAAGTGTCGCATTTACATTCATTTGAAATGTAGACGAGGAATACATAACACTTCGCAAATCATATTACATCTTACCATGAAACATAGACATGAGATGCGATATCTCGTTTTAAGAAGCATTTGAACACAATTGCTTCGATACGTAGACATCTGCAAACGCTATTTCCTTGCAAGGAAGTGTCGCATTTACTTTCATTTGAATCGTAGACGAGGAATGCATAACACTTCGCAATGAATATTATATCTTATCATGAAACATAGATATGAGATGCAGTATCTCGTTTTAAGAAGCATTTGAACTCTATTGCTTCGATACGTAGACATCTGCAAACGCTATTTCCTTGCAAGTAAGTGTCGCATTTACATTCATTTGAAGCGTAGACGAGGAATACATAACACTTCGCAAATCATATTACATCTTACCATGAAACATAGAAATGAGATGCGATATCGCGTTTTAAGAAGCATTAGAAATCTATTGCTACGATACGTAGACATCTGCAAACGCTATTTCCTTGCAAGGAAGTGTCGCATTTACATTCATTTGAATCGTAGTCGAGGAATGCATAACACTTCGCTATGAATATTATATCTTATCATAAAACATAGATATGAGATGCAGTATCTCGTTTTAAGAAGCATTTAAACTCTATTGCTTCGATACGTAGATATCTGCAGACGCTATTTCCTAGCAAGGAAGTGTCGCACTTACATTCATTTCAAGTGTAGACGAGGAATACATGACACTTCGCAAATAATATTATATCTTACCATGAAACACAGAAATGAGATGCGATATCGCGTTTTAAAGAGCATTAGAAATCTATTGCTACGATACGTAGACATCTGCAAACACTATTTCCTAGCGAGGAAGTGTCGCATTTACATTCATTTGAAATGTAGACGAGGAATACATAACACTTCGCAAATCATATTACATCTTACCATGAAACATAGAAATGAGATGCGATATCGCGTTTTAAGAAGCATTAGAACTCTATTGCTACGATACCTAGACATCTGCAGACGCTATTTCCTGGCAAGGAAGTGTCGCAATTACATTCATTTGAACCGTAGACGAGGAAAAGCATAACACTTCGCAATGAATATTATATCTTATCATGAAACATAGATATGAGATGCAATATCTCGTTTTAAGAAGCATTTGAACTCTATTGCTTCGATACGTAGACATCTGCAAACGCTATTTCCTTGCAAGGAAGTGTCGCATTTACATTCATTTGAAGTGTAGACGAGGAATACATAACACTTCGCAAATCATATTACATCTTACCATGAAACATAGAAATGAGATGCGATATCGCGTTTTAAGAAGCATTAGAAATCTATTGCTACGATACGTAGACATCTGCAAACGCTATTTCCTTACAAGGAAGTGTCGCATTTACATTAATTTGAAGTGTAGACGAGGAATACATAACACTTCGCAAATCATATTACATCTTACCATGAAACATAGAAATGAGATGCGATATCGCGCTTTAAGAAGCATTAAAACTCTATTGCTACGATACCTAGACATCTGCAGACGCTATTTCCTAGCAAGGAAGTGTCGCATTTACATTCATTTGAAGTGTAGACGAGGAATACATAACACTTCGCAAATCATATTACATCTTACCATGAAACATAGAAATGAGATGCGATATCGCGTTTTAAGAAGCATTAGAAATCTATTGCTACGATACGTAGACATCTGCAAACGCTATTTCCTTACAAGGAAGTGTCGCATTTACATTCATTTGAATCGTAGTCGAGGAATGCATAACACTTCGCTGTGAATATTATATCTTATCATAAAACATAGATATGAGATGCAGTATCTCGTTTTAAGAAGCATTTAAACTCTATTGCTTCGATACGTAGACATCTGCAGACGCTATTTCCTAGCAAGGTAGTGTCGCATTTACATTCATTTGAAGTGTAGACGAGGAATACATGACACTTCGCAAATCATATTATATCTTACCATGAAACATAGAAATGAGATGCGATATCGCGTTTTAAGAAGCATTAGAAATTTATTGCTACGATACGTAGACATCTGCAAACGCTATTTCCTTGCAAGGAAGTGTCGCATTTACATTCATTTGAATCGTATTCGAGGAATGCATAACACTTCGCTATGAATATTATATCTTATCATAAAACATAGATATGAGATGCAGTATCTCGTTTTAAGAAGCATTTAAACTCTATTGCTTCGATACGTAGACATCTGCAGACGCTATTTCCTAGCAAGGAAGTGTCGCATTTACATTCATTTGAAGTGTAGACGAGGAATGCATGACACTTCGCAAATCATATTACATCTTACCATGAAACATAGAAATGAGATGCGATATCGCGTTTTAAGAAGCATTAGAACTCTATTGCTACGATACCTAGACATCTGCAGACGCTATTTCCTAGCAAGGAAGTGTCGCATTTACATTCATTTGAAGTGTAGACGAGGAATACATGACACTTCGCAAATCATATTATATCTTACCATGAAACATAGAAATGAGATGCGATATCGCGTTTTAAAAAGCATTAGAAATCTATTGCTACGATACGTAGACATCTGCAAACACTATTTCCTAGCGAGGAAGTGTCGCATTTACATTCATTTGAACCGTAGACGTGGAAAAGCATAACACTTCGCAATGAATATTATATCTTATCATGAAACATAGATATGAGATGCAATATCTCGTTTTAAGAAGCATTTGAACTCTACTGCTTCGATACGTAGACATCTGCAAACGCTATTTCCTTGCAAGGAAGTGTCGCATTTACATTCATTTGAAGCGTAGACGAGGAATACATAACACTTCGCAAATTATATTATATCTTACCATAAAACATAGAAATGAGATGCGATATCGCGTTTTAAGAAGCATCAGAAATCCATTGCAACGATACGTAGACATCTGCAAACGCTATTTCCTTGCAAGGAAGAGTCGCATTTACATTGATTTGAAGTGTAGACGAGGAATACATAACACTTCGCAAATCACATTATAATTTACCATGAAACACAGAAATGGGATGCGATATCGCGTTTTAAGAAGAATTAGAACACTATTGCTACGATAGGTAGACATCTGCAGACGCTATTTCCTAGCAAGGAAGTGTCGCATTTACATTCATTTGAAGTGTAGACGAGGAATACATAACACTTCGCAAATCATATTACATCTTACCATGAAACATAGAAATGAGATGCGATATCGCGTTTTAAGAAGCATTAGAAATCTATTGCTACGATACGTAGACATCTGCAAACGCTATTTCCTTGCAAGGAAGTGTCGCATTCACATTCATTTGAAGTGTAGACGAGGTATACATAACACTTCGCAAATCATATTATACCTTACCATGAAACATAGAAATGAGATGCGATATCGCGTTTTAAGAAGAATTAGAACACTATTGCTACGATAGGTAGACATTTGCAAACGCTATTTCCTTGCAAGGAAGTGTCGCATTTACATTCATTTGAATCGTATTCGAGGAATGCATAACACTTCGCTATGAATATTATATTTTATCATAAAACATAGATATGAGATGCAGTATCTCGTTTTAAGAAGCATTTAAACTCTATTGCTTCGATACGTAGACATCTGCAGACGCTATTTCCTAGCAAGGAAGTGTCGCATTTACATTCATTTGAAGTGTAGACGAGGAATGCATGACACTTCGCAAATCATATTACATCTTACCATGAAACATAGAAATGAGATGCGATATCGCGTTTTAAGAAGCATTAGAACTCTATTGCTACGATACCTAGACATCTGCAGACGCTATTTCCTAGCAAGGAAGTGTCGCATTTACATTCATTTGAAGTGTAGACGAGGAATACATGACACTTCGCAAATCATATTATATCTTACCATGAAACATAGAAATGAGATGCGATATCGCGTTTTAAAAAGCATTAGAAATCTATTGCTACGATACGTAGACATCTGCAAACACTATTTCCTAGCGAGGAAGTGTCGCATTTACATTCATTTGAACCGTAGACGTGGAAAAGCATAACACTTCGCAATGAATATTATATTTTATCATGAAACATAGATATGAGATGCAATATCTCGTTTTAAGAAGCATTTGAACTCTATTGCTTCGATACGTAGACATCTGCAAACGCTATTTCCTTGCAAGGAAGTGTCGCATTTACATTCATTTGAAGCGTAGACGAGGAATACATAACACTTCGCAAATTATATTATATCTTACCATAAAACATAGAAATGAGATGCGATATCGCGTTTTAAGAAGCATCAGAAATCCATTGCAACGATACGTAGACATCTGCAAACGCTATTTCCTTGCAAGGAAGAGTCGCATTTACATTGATTTGAAGTGTAGACGAGGAATACATAACACTTCGCAAATCACATTATAATTTACCATGAAACACAGAAATGGGATGCGATATCGCGTTTTAAGAAGAATTAGAACACTATTGCTACGATAGGTAGACATCTGCAGACGCTATTTCCTAGCAAGGAAGTGTCGCATTTACATTCATTTGAAGTGTAGACGAGGAATACATAACACTTCGCAAATCATATTACATCTTACCATGAAACATAGAAATGAGATGCGATATCGCGTTTTAAGAAGCATTAGAAATCTATTGCTACGATACGTAGACATCTGCAAACGCTATTTCCTTGCAAGGAAGTGTCGCATTCACATTCATTTGAAGTGTAGACGAGGTATACATAACACTTCGCAAATCATATTATACCTTACCATGAAACATAGAAATGAGATGCGATATCGCGTTTTAAGAAGAATTAGAACACTATTGCTACGATAGGTAGACATTTGCAAACGCTATTTCCTTGCAAGGAAGTGTCGCATTTACATTCATTTGAACCGTAGACGAGGAAAAGCATAACACTTCGCAATGAATATTATATCTTATCATGAAACATAGATATGAGATGCAATATCTCGTTTTAAGAAGCATTTGAACTCTATTGCTTCGATACGTAGACATCTGCAAACGCTATTTCCTTGCATGGAAGTGTCGCATTTACTTTCATTTGCATCGTAGACGAGGAATGCATAACACTTCGCAATGAATATTATATCTTATCATGAAGCATAGATATGAGATGCAATATCTCGTTTTAAGAAGCATTTGAACACTATTGCTTCGATACGTAGACATCTGCAAACGCTATTTCCTTGCAAGGAAGTGTCGCATTTACATTCACTTGAAGTGTAGGCGAGGAATACATAACACTTCGCAAATCATATTATACCTTACCATGAAACATAGAAATGAGATGCGATATCGCGTTTTAAGAATTATAAGAACTCTATTGCTACGATACGTAGACATCTGCAAACGCTATTTCCTTGCAAGGAAGTGTCGCATTTACATTCATTTGAATCGTAGACGAGGAATGCATAACACTTCGCAATGAATATTATATCTTATCATGAAACATAGATATGAGATGCAATATCTCGTTTTAAGAAGCATTTGAACTCTATTGCTTCGATACGTAGACATCTGCAAACGCTATTTCCCTGCAAGGAAGTGTCGCATTTACATTCATTTGAGGTGTAGACGAGGAATACATAACACTTCGCAAATCATATTGTATCTTACCATGAAACATAGAAATGAGATGCGATATCCCCGTTTTGAAAAGCATTAGAAATCTATTGCTACGATACGTAGACATCTGCAAACGCTATTTCCTAGCGAGGAAGTGTCGCATTTACATTCATTTGAAGTGTAGACGAGGAATACATGACACATAGCTAATCATCTTATATCTTACCATGAAACATAGAAATGAGTTGCGATATCGCGTTTTAAGAAGCATTAGAAAGCTATTGCTACGATACGTAGACATCTGCAAACGCTATTTCCTAGCGAGGAAGTATCGCATTCACATTCATTTGAAGTGTAGACGAGGAATACATAACACTTCGCAAATCATATTATATCTTACCATGAATCATAGAAATGAGATGCGATATCGCGTTTTAAGTATCATAAGAACTCTATTGTTACGATACGTAGACATCTGCAAACGCTATTTCCTTGGAAGGAGGTGTCGCATTTACGTTCATTTGAATCGTAGACGAGGAATGCATAACACTTCGCAAATCATATTATATCTTACCATGAAACATAGAAATGAGATGCGATATCGCGTTTTAAGAAGCATTTGAACTCTATTGCTTCGATACGTAGACATCTGCAAACGCTATTTCCTTGCAAGGAAGTGTCGCATTTACATTCATTTGAAGTGTAGACGAGGAATACGTAACACTTCGCAAATCATATTATATCTTACCATAAAACATAGAAATGAGATGCGATATCGCGTTTTAAGAAGCATCAGAAATCCATTGCTACGATACGTAGACATCTGCAAACGCTATTTCCTAGCGGGGAAGTATCGCATTCACATTCATTTGAAGTGTAGACGAGGAATACATGACACTTCGCAAATCATGTTATATCTTACCATGAAACATAGAAATGAGATGCGATATCGCGTTTTAGGAAGCATTAGAAAGCTATTGCTACGATACGTAGACATCTGCAAACGCTATTTCCTAGCGAGGAAGTATCGCATTCACATTCATTTGAAGTGTAGACGAGGAATACATAACACTTCGCAAATCATATTATATCTTACCATGAATCATAGAAATGAGATGCGATATCGCGTTTTAAGTATCATAAGAACTCTATTGTTACGATACGTAGACATCTGCAAACGCTATTTCCTTGGAAGGAGGTGTCGCATTTACGTTCATTTGAATCGTAGACGAGGAATGCATAACACTTCGCAAATCATATTATATCTTACCATGAAACATAGAAATGAGATGCGATATCGCGTTTTAAGAAGCATTTGAACTCTATTGCTTCGATACGTAGACATCTGCAAACGCTATTTCCTTGCAAGGAAGTGTCGCATTTACATTCATTTGAAGTGTAGACGAGGAATACGTAACACTTCGCAAATCATATTATATCTTACCATAAAACATAGAAATGAGATGCGATATCGCGTTTTAAGAAGCATCAGAAATCCATTGCTACGATACGTAGACATCTGCAAACGCTATTTCCTTGCAAGAAAGTGTCGCATTTACATTCATTTGAAGTGTAGACGAGGAATACATAACACTTCGCTAATCATATTATATCTTACCATAGAACATGGAAATGAGATGCGATATCGCGTTTTAAGAAGCATCAGAAATCCATTGCTACGATACGTAGACATCTGCAAACGCTATTTCCTTGCAAGGAAGTGTCGCATTTACATTCATTTGAATCGTAGACGAGGAATGCATAACACTTCGCAATGAATATTATATCTTATCATGAAACATATATATGAGATGCAATATCTCGTTTTAAGAAGCATTTGAACTCTATTGCTTCGATACGTAGACATCTGCAAACGCTATTTCCCTGTAAGGAAGTGTCGCATTTACATTCATTTGAGGTGTAGACGAGGAATACATGACACTTCGCAAATCATGTTATATCTTACCATAAAACATAGAAATGGGATGCGATATCGCGATCCAAGAAGCATTAGAAAGCTATTGCTACGATACGTAGACATCTGCAAACGCTATTTCCTAGCGAGGAAGTATCGCATTCACATTCATTTGAAGTGTAGACGAGGAATACATAACACTTCGCAAATCATGTTATATCTTACCATGAAACATAGAAATGAGATGCGATATCGCGTTTTAAGAATCATAAGAACTCTATTGCTACGATACCTAGACATCTGCAGACGCTATTTCCTAGCGAGAAAGTGTCGCATTCACATTCATTTGAAGTGTAGACGAAGAATACATAACACTTCGCAAATCATATTATACCTTACCATGAAACATAGAAATGAGATGCGATATATCGTTTTAAGAATCATAAGAACTCTATTGCTACGATACGTAGACATCCGCAAACGCTATTTCCTTGCAAGGAAGTGTCGCATTTACATACATTTGAAGTGTAGACGAGGAATACATAACACTTCGCAAATCATATTATATCTTACCATGAAATATAGAAAGGAGATGCGATATCGCGTTTTAAGAAGCGTTAGAACTCTATTGCTACGATACCTAGACATCTGCAGACGCTATTTCCTGGCAAGGAAGTGTCGCATTTACATTCATTTGAAGTCTAGACGAGGAATACATAATAATTCGCAATGAATATTATATCTTATCATGAAACATAGATATGAGATGCAATATCTCGTTTTAAGAAGCATTTCAACTCTATTGCTTCGATACGTAGACATCTGCAAACGCTATTTCCTTGCAAGAAAGTGTCGCATTTACATTCATTTGAAGTGTAGACGAGGAATACATAACACTTCGCAGATCATATTATATCTTACCATAAAACATAGAAATGAGGTGCGATATCGCGTTTTAAGAAGCATCAGAAATCCATTGCTACGATACGTAGACATCTACAAACGCTATTTCCTTGCAAGGAAGTGTCGCATTTACATTCATTTGAATCGTAGACGAGGAATGCATAACACTTCGCAATGAATATTATATCTTACCATGAAACATAGAAATGAGATGCGATATCGCGTTTTAAGAAGCATTAGAAATCTATTGCTACGATACGTAGACATCCGCAAACGCTATTTCTTTGCAAGGAAGTGTCGCATTTACATTCATTTGAATCGTAGTCGAGGAATGCATAACACTTCGCTATGAATATTATATCTTATCATAAAACATAGATATGAGATGCAGTATCTCGTTTTAAGAAGCATTTAAACTCTATTGCTTCGATACGTAGACATCTGCAGACGCTATTTCGTAGCAAGGAAGTGTCGCATTTACATTCATTTGAAGTGTAGACGAGGAATACATGACACTTCGCAAATCATATTACATCTTACCATGAAACATAGAAATGAGATGCGATATCGCGTTTTAAGAAGCATTAGAACTCTATTGCTACGATACCTAGACATCTGCAGACTCTATTTCCTGGCAAGGAAGTGTCGCATTTACATTCATTTGAGGTCTAGACGAGGAATACATAATAATTCGCAATGAATATTATATCTTATCATGAAACATAGATATGAGATGCAATATCTCGTTTTAAGAAGCATTTGAACTCTATTGCTTCGATACGTAGACATCTGCAAACGCTATTTCCATGCAAGGAAGTGTCGCATTTACATTCATTTGAAGTGTAGACGAGGAATACATAACACTTCGCAAATCATATTATATCTTACTATAAAACATAGAAATGAGATGCGATATCGCGTTTTAAGAAGCATCAGAAATCCATTGCTACGATACGTAGACATCTGCAAACGCTATTTCCTTGCAAGGAAGTGTCGCATTTACATTCATTTGAAGTGTAGACGAGGAATACATTACACTTCGCAAATCATATTACATCTTACCATGAAACATAGAAATGAGATGCGATATCACGTTTTAAGAAGCATTAAAACTCTATTGCTACGATACCTAGACATCTGCAGACGCTATTTCCTAGCAAGGAAGTGTCGCATTTACATTGATTTGAAGTGTAGACGAGGAATACATAACACTTCGCAAATCATATTACATCTTACCATGAAACATAGAAATGAGATGCGATATCGCGTTTTAGGAATCATAAGAACTCTATTGCTACGATACCTAGACATCTGCAGACGCTATTTCCTAGCGAGAAAGTGTCGCATTCACATTCATTTGAAGTGTAGACGAAGAATACATAACACTTCGCAAATCATATTATACCTTACCATGAAACAAAAAATTAGATGCGATATATCGTTTTAAGAATCATAAGAACTCTGTTGCTACGATACGTAGACATCTGCAAACGCTATTTCCTTGCAAGGAAGTGTCGCATTTACATTCATTTGAATCGTAGACGAGGAATGCATAACACTTCGCAAATCATATTACATCTTACCATGAAACGTAGAAATGAGATGCGATATCGCGTTTTAAGAAGCATTAGAACTCTATTGCTACGATACCCAGACATCTGCAGACGCTATTACCTAACAAGGTAGTGTCGCATTTACATTCATTTGAAGTGTAGACGAGGAATACATGACACATAGCTAATCATCTTATATCTTACCATGAAACATAGAAATGAGATGCGATATCGCGTTTTAAGAAGCATTAGAAAGCTATTGCTACGATACGTAGACATCTGCAAACGCTATTTCCTAGCGGGGAAGTATCGCATTCACATTCATTTGAAGTGTAGACGAGGAATACATGACACTTCGCAAATCATGTTATATCTTACCATGAAACATAGAAATGAGATGCGATATCGCGTTTTAGGAAGCATTAGAAAGCTATTGCTACGATACGTAGACATCTGCAAACGCTATTTCCTAGCGAGGAAGTATCGCATTCACATTCATTTGAAGTGTAGACGAGGAAATACATAACACTTCGCAAATCATATTATATCTTACCATGAATCATAGAAATGAGATGCGATATCTCGTTTTAAGAAGCATTTGAACTCTATTGCTTCGATACGTAGACATCTGCAAACGCTATTTCCTTGCAAGGAAGTGTCGCATTCACATTCATTTGAAGTGTAGACGAGGAATACATAACACTTCGCAAATCATATTATACCTTACCATGAAACAAAAAATTAGATGCGATATATCGTTTTAAGAATCATAAGAACTCTGTTGCTACGATACGTAGACATCTGCAAACGCTATTTCCTTGCAAGGAAGTGTCGCATTTACATTCATTTGAATCGTAGACGAGGAATGCATAACACTTCGCAATGAATATTATATCTTACCATGAAACATAGAAATGAGATGCGATATCGCGTTTTAAGAAGCATTAGAAATCTATTGCTACGATACGTAGACATCCGCAAACGCTATTTCTTTGCAAGGAAGTGTCGCATTTACATTCATTTGAATCGTAGTCGAGGAATGCATAACACTTCGCTATGAATATTATATCTTATCATAAAACATAGTTATGAGATGCAGTATCTCGTTTTAAGAAGCATTTAAACTCTATTGCTTCGATACGTAGACATCTGCAGACGCTATTTCGTAGCAAGGAAGTGTCGCATTTACATTCATTTGAAGTGTAGACGAGGAATACATGACACTTCGCAAATCATATTACATCTTACCATGAAACATAGAAATGAGATGCGATATCGCGTTTTAAGAAGCATTAGAAATCTATTGCTACGATACCTAGACATCTGCAGACTCTATTTCCTGGCAAGGAAGTGTCGCATTTACATTCATTTGAAGTCTAGACGAGGAATACATAATAATTCGCAATGAATATTATATCTTATCATGAAACATAGATATGAGATGCAATATCTCGTTTTAAGAAGCATCAGAAATCCATTGCTACGATACGTAGACATCTGCAAACGCTATTTCCCTGCAAGGAAGTGTCGCATTTACATTCATTTGAAGTGTAGACGAGGAATACATAACACTTCGCAAATCATATTACATCTTACCATGAAACATAGAAATGAGATGCGATATCGCGTTTTAAGAAGCATTAAAACTCTATTGCTACGATACCTAGACATCTGCAGACGCTATTTCCTAGCAAGGAAGTGTCGCATTTACATTGATTTGAAGTGTAGACGAGGAATACATAACACTTCGCAAATCATATTACATCTTACCATGAAACATAGAAATGAGATGCGATATCGCGTTTTAGGAATCATAAGAACTCTATTGCTACGATACCTAGACATCTGCAGACGCTATTTCCTAGCGAGAAAGTGTCGCATTCACATTCATTTGAAGTGTAGACGAAGAATACATAACACTTCGCAAATCATATTATACCTTACCATGAAACAAAAAATTAGATGCGATATATCGTTTTAAGAATCATAAGAACTCTGTTGCTACGATACGTAGACATCTGCAAACGCTATTTCCTTGCAAGGAAGTGTCGCATTTACATTCATTTGAATCGTAGACGAGGAATGCATAACACTTCGCAAATCATATTACATCTTACCATGAAACGTAGAAATGAGATGCGATATCGCGTTTTAAGAAGCATTAGAACTCTATTGCTACGATACCCAGACATCTGCAGACGCTATTACCTAACAAGGTAGTGTCGCATTTACATTCATTTGAAGTGTAGACGAGGAATACATGACACATAGCTAATCATCTTATATCTTACCATGAAACATAGAAATGAGATGCGATATCGCGTTTTAAGAAGCATTAGAAAGCTATTGCTACGATACGTAGACATCTGCAAACGCTATTTCCTAGCGGGGAAGTATCGCATTCACATTCATTTGAAGTGTAGACGAGGAATACATGACACTTCGCAAATCATGTTATATCTTACCATGAAACATAGAAATGAGATGCGATATCGCGTTTTAGGAAGCATTAGAAAGCTATTGCTACGATACGTAGACATCTGCAAACGCTATTTCCTAGCGAGGAAGTATCGCATTCACATTCATTTGAAGTGTAGACGAGGAATACATAACACTTCGCAAATCATATTACATCTTACCATGAAACATAGAAATGAGATGCGATATCGCGTTTTAAGAAGCATTAGAACTCTATTGCTACGATACCTAGACATCTGCAGACGCTATTTCCTAGCAAGGAAGTGTCGCATTTACTTTCATTTGAATCGTAGACGAGGAATGCATAACACATCGCAAATCATATTATACCTTACCATGAAACATAGAAATGAGATGCGATATCGCGTTTTAAGAAGAATTAGAACACTATTGCTACGATAGGTAGACATCTGCAGACGCTATTTCCTTGCAGGGAAGTGTCGCATTTACATTCATTTGAACCGTAGACGAGGAAAAGCATAACACTTCGCAATGAATATTATATCTTATCATGAAACATAGATATGAGATGCAATATCTCGTTTTAAGAGGCATTTGAACTCTATTGCTTCGATACGTAGACATCTGCAAACGCTATTTCCTTGCAAGGAAGTGTCGCATTCACATTCATTTGAAGTGTAGACGAGGTATACATAACACTTCGCAAATCATGTTATATCTTACCATGAAACATAGAAATGAGATGCGATATCGCGTTGTAAGAAGCATTACAACTCTATTGCTTCGATACGTAGACATCTGCAAACGCTATTTCCTTGCAAGGAAGTGTCGCATTTACATTCACTTGAAGTGTAGGCGAGGAATACATAACACTTCGCAAATCATATTATATCTTACCATGAAATATAGAAAGGAGATGCGATATCGCGTTTTAAGAAGCATTAGAACTCTATTGCTACGATACGTAGACATCTGCAAACGCTATTTCCTAGCGAGCGAGGGTCGCATTTACATTCATTTGAAGTGTAGACGAGGAATACATAACACTTCGCAAATCATATTATATCTTACCATGAAACATAGATATGAGATGCAATATCTCGTTTTAAGAGGCATTTGAACTCTATTGCTTCGATACGTAGACATCTGCAAACGCTATTTCCTTGCAAGGAAGTGTCGCATTCACATTCATTTGAAGTGTAGACGAGGTATACATAACACTTCGCAAATCATGTTATATCTTACCATGAAACATAGAAATGAGATGCGATATCGCGTTGTAAGAAGCATTACAACTCTATTGCTTCGATACGTAGACATCTGCAAACGCTATTTCCTTGCAAGGAAGTGTCGCATTTACATTCACTTGAAGTGTAGGCGAGGAATACATAACACTTCGCAAATCATATTATATCTTACCATGAAATATAGAAAGGAGATGCGATATCGCGTTTTAAGAAGCATTAGAACTCTATTGCTACGATACGTAGACATCTGCAAACGCTATTTCCTAGCGAGCGAGTGTCGCATTTACATTCATTTGAAGTGTAGACGAGGAATACATAACACTTCGCAAATCATATTATATCTTACCATGAAACATAGATATGAGATGCAATATCTCGTTTTAAGAAGCATTTGAACTCTATTGCTTCGATACGTAGACATCTGCAAACGCTATTTCCCTGCAAGGAAGTGTCGCATTTACATTCATTTGAGGTGTAGACGAGGAATACATAACACTTCGCAAATCATATTATATCTTACCATGAAACATAGAAATGAGGTGCGATATCGCGTTTTAAGAAGCATTAGAGATCTATTGCTACGATACGTAGACATCCGCAAACGCTATTTCCTTGCAAGGAAGTGTCGCATTTACTTTCATTTGAATCGTAGACGAGGAATGCATAACACTTCGCAATGTATATTATATCTTATCATGAAACGTAGATATGAGATGCAATATCTCGTTTTAAGAAGCATTTGAACTCTATTGCTTCGATACGTAGACATCTGCAAACGCTATTTCCCTGCAAGGAAGTGTCGCATTTACATTCATTTGAGGTGTAGACGAGGAATACATAACAGTTCGCAAATCATATTATATCTTACCATGAAACATAGAAATGAGATGCGATATCGCGTTTTAAGAAGCATTAGAAATCTATTGCTACGATACGTAGACATCTGCAAACGCTATTTCCTTGCAAGGAAGAGTCGCATTTACATTCATTTGAATCGTAGTCGAGGAATGCATAACACTTCGCTATGAATATTGTATCTTATCATAAAACATAGATATGAGATGCAGTATCTCGTTTTAAGAAGCATTTAAACTCTATTGCTTCGATACGTAGACATCTGCAGACGCTATTTCCTAGCAAGGAAGTGTCGCATTTACATTCATTTGATGTGTAGACGAGGAATACATGACACTTCGCAAATCATATTACATCTTACCATGAAACATAGAAATGAGATGCGATATCGCGTTTTAAGAAGCATTAGAACTCTATTGCTACGATACCTAGACATCTGCAGACGCTATTTCCTAGCAAGGAAGTGTCAGATTTACTTTCATTTGAATCGTAGACGAGGAATGCATAACACTTCGCAAATCATATTATACCTTACCATGAAACATAGAAATGAGATGCGATATCGCGTTTTAAGAAGAATTAGAACACTATTGCTACGATAGGTAGACATCTGCAGACGCTATTTCCTAGCAAGGAAGTGTCGCATTTACATTCATTTGAAGTGTAGACGAGGAATACATAACACTTCGCAAATCATATTATATCTTACAATAAAACATAGAAATGAGATGCGATATCGCGTTTTGAGAAGCATCAGAAATCCATTGCTACGATACGTAGACATCTGCAAACGCTATTTACTTGCAAGGAAGTGTCGCATTTACATTCATTTGAAGTGTAGACGAGGAATACATAACACTTCGCAAATCATATTATATCTTACCATAAAACATAGAAATGAGATGCGATATCGCGTTTTAAGAAGCATCAGAAATCCATTGCTACGATACGTAGACATCTGCAAGCACTATTTCCTTGCAAGGAAGTGTCGCATTTACATTCATTTGAAGTGTAGACGAGGAATACATAACACTTCGCAAATCATATTATACCTTACCATGAAACATAGAAATGAGATGCGATATCGCGTTTTAAGAAGAATTAGAACACTATTGCTACGATAGGTAGACATTTGCAAACGCTATTTCCTTGCAAGGAAGTGTTGCATTTACATTCATTTGAACCGTAGACGAGGAAAAGCATAACACTTCGCAATGAATATTATATCTTATCATGAAACATAGATATGAGATGCAATATCTCGTTTTAAGAAGCATTTGAACTCTATTGCTTCGATACGTAGACATCTGCAAACGCTATTTCCTTGCAAGGAAGTGTCGCATTCACATTCATTTGAAGTGTAGACGAGGTATACATAACACTTCGCAAATCATGTTATATCTTACCATGAAACATAGAAATGAGATGCGATATCGCGTTGTAAGATGCATTAGAACTCTATTGCTTCGATACGTAGACACCTGCAAACGCTATTTCCTTGCAAGGTAGTGTCGCATTTACATTCACTTGAAGTGTAGGCGAGGAATACATAACACTTCGCAAATCATATTATACCTTACCATGAAACATAGAAATGAGATGCGATATCGCGTTTTAAGAAGATTTAGAACACTATTGCTACGATAGGTAGACATTTGCAAACGCTATTTCCTTGCAAGGAAGTGTCGCATTTACATTCATTTGAACCGTAGACGAGGAAAAGCATAACCCTTCGCAATGAATATTATATCTTACCATGAAACATAGAAATGAGATGCGATATCGCGTTTTAAGGAGCATTAGAAATCTATTGCTACGATACGTAGACATCTGCAAACGCTATTTCCTTGCAAGGAAGTGTCGCATTTACATTCATTTGAATCGTAGTCGAGGAATGCATAACACTTCGCTATGAATATTATATCTTATCATAAAACATAGATATGAGTTGCAGTATCTCGTTTTAAGAAGCATTTAAACTCTATTGCTTCGATACGTAGACATCTGCAGACGCTATTTCCTAGCAAGGAAGTGTCGCATTTACATTCATTTGATGTGTAGACGAGGAATACATGACACTTCGCAAATCATATTACATCTTACCATGAAACATAGAAATGAGATGCGATATCGCGTTTTAAGAAGCATTAGAACTCTATTGCTACGATACCTAGACATCTGCAGACGCTATTTCCTAGCAAGGAAGTGTCGTATTTACTTTCATTTGAATCGTAGACGAGGAATGCATAACACTTCGCAAATCATATTATACCTTACCATGAAACATAGAAATGAGATGCGATATCGCGTTTTAAGAAGAATTAGAACACTATTGCTACGATAGGTAGACATCTGCAGACGCTATTTCCTAGCAAGGAAGTGTCGCATTTACATTCATTTGAAGTGTAGACGAGGAATACATAACACTTCGCAAATCATATTATATCTTACCATAAAACATAGAAATGAGATGCGATATCGCGTTTTAAGAAGCATCAGAAATCCATTGCTACGATACGTAGACATCTGCAAACGCTATTTCCTTGCAAGGAAGTGTCGCATTTACATTCATTTGAAGTGTAGACGAGGAATACATAACACTTCGCAAATCATATTATATCTTACCATAAAACATAGAAATGAGATGCGATATCGCGTTTTAAGAAGCATCAGAAATCCATTGCTACGATACGTAGACATCTGCAAGCGCTATTTCCTTGCAAGGAAGTGTCGCATTTACATTCATTTGAAGTGTAGGCGAGGAATACATAACACTTCGCAAATCATGTTATACCTTACCATGAAACATAGAAATGAGATGCGATATCGCGTTTTAAGAATTATAAGAACTCTATTGCTACGATACGTAGACATCTGCAAACGCTATTTCCTTGCAAGGAAGTGTCGCATTTACATTCATTTGAATCGTAGACGAGGAATGCATAACACTTCGCAATGAATATTATATCTTATCATGAAACATAGATATGAGATGCAATATCTCGTTTTAAGAAGCATTTGAACTCTATTGCTTCGATACGTAGACATCTGCAAACGCTATTTCCCTGCAAGGAAGTGTCGCATTTACATTCATTTGAGGTGTAGACGAGGAATACATAACACTTCGCAAATCATATTATATCTTACCATGAAACATAGAAATGAGATGCGATATCGCGTTGTAAGAAGCATTAGAACTCTACTGCTTCGATACGTAGACATCTGCAAACGCTATTTCCTTGCAAGGAAGTGTCGCATTTACATTCACTTGAAGTGTAGGCGAGGAATACATAACACTTCGCAAATCATATTATACCTTACCATGAAACATAGAAATGAGATGCGATATCGCGTTTTAAGAATTATAAGAACTCTATTGCTACGATACGTAGACATCTGCAAACGCTATTTCCTTGCAAGGAAGTGTCGCATTTACATTCATTTGAATCGTAGACGAGGAATGCATAACACTTCGCATTGAATATTATATCTTATCATGAAACATAGATATGAGATGCAATACCTCGTTTTAAGAAGCATTTGAACTCTATTGCTTCGATACGTAGACATCTGCAAACGCTATTTCCCTGCAAGGAAGTGTCGCATTTACATTCATTTGAGGTGTAGACGAGGAATACATAACACTTCGCAAATCATATTATATCTTACCATGAAACATAGAAATGAGATGCGATATCGCCGTTTTAAGAAGCATTTGAACTCTATTGCTACGATACCCAGACATCTGCAGACGCTATTTCCTAACAAGGAAGTGTCGCATTTACATTCATTTGAAGTGTAGACGAGGAATACGTGACACATAGCTAATCATCTTATATCTTACCATGAAGCATAGAAATGAGATGCGATATCGCGTTTTAAGAAGCATTAGAAAGCTATTGCTACGATACGTAGACATCTGCAAACGCTATTTCCTAGCGGGGAAGTATCGCATTCACATTCATTTGAAGTGTAGACGAGGAATACATGACACTTCGCAAATCATGTTATATCTTACCATGAAACATAGAAATGAGTTGCGATATCGCGTTTTAGGAAGCATTAGAAAGCTATTGCTACGATACGTAGACATCTGCAAACGCTATTTCCTAGCGAGGAAGTATCGCATTCACATTCATTTGAAGTGTAGACGAGGAATACATAACACTTCGCAAATCATATTATATCTTACCATGAATCATAGAAATGAGATGCGATATCGCGTTTTAAGTATCATAAGAACTCTATTGTTACGATACGTAGACATCTGCAAACGCTATTTCCTTGGAAGGAGGTGTCGCATTTACGTTCATTTGAATCGTAGACGAGAATGCATAACACTTCGCAAATCATATTATATCTTACCATGAAACATAGAAATGAGATGCGATATCGCGTTTTAAGAAGCATTAGAAATCTATTGCTACGATACGTAGACATCTGCAAACGCTATTTCCTTGCAAGGAAGTGTCGCATTTACATTCATTTGAATCGTAGTCGAGGAATGCATAACACTTCGCTATGAATATTATATCTTATCATAACACATAGATATGAGATGCAGTATCTCGTTTTAAGAAGCATTTAAACTCTATTGCTTCGATACGTAGACATCTGCAGACGCTATTTCTTAGCAAGGAAGTGTCGCATTTACATTCATTTGATGTGTAGAGGAGGAATACATGACACTTCGCAAATCATATTACATCTTACCATGAAACATAGAAATGAGATGCGATATCGCGTTTTAAGAAGAATTAGAACACTATTGCTACGATAGGTAGACATCTGCAGACGCTATTTCCTAGCAAGGAAGTGTCGCATTTACATTCATTTGAAGTGTAGACGAGGAATACATAACACTTCGCAAATCATATTATATCTTACCATAAAACATAGAAATGAGATGCGATATCGCGTTTTAAGAAGCATCAGAAATCCATTGCTACGATACGTAGACATCTGCAAACGCTATTTCCTTGCAAGGAAGTGTCGCATTTACATTCATTTGAAGTGTAGACGAGGAATACCTAACACTTCGCAAATCATATTATATCGTACCATAAAACATAGAAATGAGATGCGATATCGCGTTTTAAGAAGCATCAGAAATCCATTGCTACGATACGTAGACATCTGCAAGCGCTATTTCCTTGCAAGGAAGTGTCGCATTTACATTCATTTGAGGTGTAGACGAGGAATACATAACACTTCGCAAATCATGTTATATCTTACCATGAAACATAGAAATGAGTTGCGATATCGCGTTTTAGGGAGCATTAGAAAGCTATTGCTACGATACGTAGACATCTGCAAACGCAATTTCCTAGCGAGGAAGTATCGCATTCACATTCATTTGAAGTGTAGACGAGGAATACATAACACTTCGCAAATCATATTATATCTTACCATGAATCATAGAAATGAGATGCGATATCGCGTTTTAAGTATCATAAGAACTCTATTGTTACGATACGTAGACATCTGCAAACGCTATTTCCTTGGAAGGAGGTGTCGCATTTACGTTCATTTGAATCGTAGACGAGGAATGCATAACACTTCGCAAATCATATTATATCTTACCATGAAACATAGAAATGAGATGCGATATCTCGTTTTAAGAAGCATTTGAACTCTATTGCTTCGATACGTAGACATCTGCAAACGCTATTTCCCTGCAAGGAAGTGTCGCATTTACATTCATTTGAGGTGTAGACGAGGAATACATAACAGTTCGCCAATCATATTATATCTTACCATGAAACATAGAAATGAGATGCGATATCGCGTTTTAAGAAGCATTAGAACTCTATTGCTACGATAGGTAGACATCTGCAATCGCTATTTCCTTGCAAGGAAGTGTCGCATTTACATTCATTTGAAGTGTGGACGAGGAATACATAACACTTCGCAAATCATATTATAACTTACCATGAAACATAGAAGTGGGATGCGATATCGCATTTTAAGAAGCATTAGAAATCTATTGCTACGATACGTAGACATCCGCAAACGCTATTTCCTTGCAAGGAAGTGTCGCATTTACTTTCATTTGAATCGTAGACGAGGAATGCATAACACTTCGCAATGTATATTGTATCTTATCATGAAACATAGATATGAAATGCAATATCTCGTTTTAAGAAGCATTTGAACTCTATTGCTTCGATATGTAGACATCTGCAAACGCTATTTCCCTGCAAGGAAGTGTCGCATTTACATTCATTTGAGGTGTAGACGAGGAATACATAACAGTTCGCCAATCATATTATATCTTACCATGAAACATAGAAATGAGATGCGATATCGCGTTTTAAGAAGCATTAGAACACTATTGCTACGATAGGTAGACATCTGCAATCGCTATTTCCTTGCAAGGAAGTGTCGCATTTACATTCATTTGAAGTGTGGACGAGGAATACATAACACTTCGCAAATCATATTATAACTTACCATGAAACATAGAAGTGAGATGCGATATCGCATTTTAAGAAGCATTAGAATACTATTGCTACGATAGGCAGATATTTGCAAACGCTATTTCCTTGCAAGGAAGTGTCGTATTTACATTCATTTGAAGTGTAGACGAGGAATACATAACACTTCGCAAGTCATATTATATCTTACCATGAAACATAGAAATGAGATGCGATATCGCGTTTCAAGAATCATAAGAACTCTATTGTTACGTTACGTAGACATCTGCAAACGCTATTTCCTTGCAAGGAAGTGTCGCATTTACTTTCATTTGAATCGTAGACGAGGAATGCATAACACTTCGCAATGAATATTATATCTTATCATGAAACATAGATATGAGATGCAGTATCTCGTTTTAAGAAGCATTTGAACTCTATTGCTTCGATACGTAGACATCTGCAAACGCTATTTCCTTGCAAGGAAGTGTCGCATTTACTTTCATTTGAATCGTAGACGAGGAATGCATAACACTTCGCAATGTATATTGTATCTTATCATGAAACATAGATATGAAATGCAATATCTCGTTTTAAGAAGCATTTGAACTCTATTGCTTCGATACGTAGACATTTGCAAACGCTATTTCCCTGCAAGGAAGTGTCGCATTTACATTCATTTGAGGTGTAGACGAGGAATACATAACACTTCGCAAGTCATATTATATCTTACCATGAAACATAGAAATGAGATGCGATATCGCGTTTCAAGAATCATAAGAACTCTATTGTTACGTTACGTTGACATCTGCAAACGCTATTTCCTTGCAAGGAAGTGTCGCATTTACTTTCATTTGAATCGTAGACGAGGAATGCATAACACTTCGCAATGAATATTATATCTTATCATGAAACATAGATATGAAATGCAATATCTCGTTTTAAGAAGCATTTGAACTCTATTGCTTCGATACGTAGACATCTGCAAACGCTATTTCCCTGCAAGGAAGTGTCGCATTTACATTCATTTGAGGTGTAGACGAGGAATACATAACAGTTCGCCAATCATATTATATCTTACCATGAAACATAGAAATGAGATGCGATATCGCGTTTTAAGAAGCATTAGAACTCTATTGCTACGATAGGTAGACATCTGCAATCGCTATTTCCTTGCAAGGAAGTGTCGCATTTACATTCATTTGAAGTGTGGACGAGGAATACATAACACTTCGCAAATCATATTATAACTTACCATGAAACATAGAAGTGAGATGCGATATCGCATTTTAAGAAGCATTAGAATACTATTGCTACGATAGGCAGATATTTGCAAACGCTATTTCCTTGCAAGGAAGTGTCGTATTTACATTCATTTGAAGTGTAGACGAGGAATACATAACACTTCGCAAGTCATATTATATCTTACCATGAAACATAGAAATGAGATGCGATATCGCGTTTCAAGAATCATAAGAACTCTATTGTTACGTTACGTAGACATCTGCAAACGCTATTTCCTTGCAAGGAAGTGTCGCATTTACTTTCATTTGAATCGTAGACGAGGAATGCATAACACTTCGCAATGAATATTATATCTTATCATGAAACATAGATATGAGATGCAGTATCTCGTTTTAAGAAGCATTTGAACTCTATTGCTTCGATACGTAGACATCTGCAAACGCTATTTCCTTGCAAGGAAGTGTCGCATTTACTTTCATTTGAATCGTAGACGAGGAATGCATAACACTTCGCAATGTATATTGTATCTTATCATGAAACATAGATATGAAATGCAATATCTCGTTTTAAGAAGCATTTGAACTCTATTGCTTCGATACGTAGACATCTGCAAACGCTATTTCCCTGCAAGGAAGTGTCGCATTTACATTCATTTGAGGTGTAGACGAGGAATACATAACAGTTCGCCAATCATATTATATCTTACCATGAAACATAGAAATGAGATGCGATATCGCGTTTTAAGAAGCATTAGAACTCTATTGCTACGATAGGTAGACATCTGCAATCGCTATTTCCTTGCAAGGAAGTGTCGCATTTACATTCATTTGAAGTGTGGACGAGGAATACATAACACTTCGCAAATCATATTATAACTTACCATGAAACATAGAAGTGACATGCGATATCGCATTTTAAGAAGCATTAGAATACTATTGCTACGATAGGCAGATATTTGCAAACGCTATTTCCTTGCAAGGAAGTGTCGTATTTACATTCATTTGAAGTGTAGACGAGGAATACATAACACTTCGCAAGTCATATTATATCTTTCCATGAAACATAGAAATGAGATGCGATATCGCGTTTTAAGAAGCATTAGAAATCTATTGCTAAGATACGTAGACATCTGCAAACGCTATTTCCTTGCAAGGAAGTCTCGCGTTTACATTCATTTGAAGTGTAGACGAGGAATACGTAACACTTCGCAAATCATATTATATCTTACCATGAAACATAGAAATGAGATGCGATATCGCGTTTTAAGAAGCATTAGAACTCTATCGCTACGATACCTAAATATCTGCAGACGCTATTTCCTGGCAAGGAAGTGTCGCACTTACATTCATTTGAAGTGTAGACGAGGAATACATGACACTTCGCAAATCATATTATATCTTACCATGAAACATAGAAATGAGATGCGATATCGCGTTTTAAGAAGCATTAGAAATCTATTGCTACGATACGTAGACATCTGCAGACGCTATTTCCTTGCAAGGAAGTGTCGCATTTACATTCATTTGAATCGTATACGAGGAATGCATAACACTTCGCAATGAATATTATATCTTATCATGAAACATAGATATGAGATGCAATATCTCGTTTTAAGAAGCATTTGAACTCTATTGCTTCGATACGTAGACATCTGCAAACGCTATTTCCTTGCAAGGAAGTGTCGCATTTACTTTCATTTGAATCGTAGACGAGGAATGCATAACACTTCGCAATGAATATTATATCTTACCATGAAACATAGAAATGAGATGCGACATCGCGTATTAAGAAGCATTAGAACTCTATTGCTACGATAGGTAGACATCTGCAAACGCTATTTCCTTGCAAGGAAGTGTCGCATTTACATTCATATGAAGTGTAGACGAGGAATACATAACACTTCGCAAATCATATTATATCTTACCATGAAACATACTAATGAGATGCGATATCGCGTTCTAAGAATCATAAGAACTCTATTGCTACGATACGTAGACAAATGCAAACGCTATTTCCTTGCAAGGAAGTGTCGCATTTACATTCATTTGAATCGTATACGAGGAATGCATAACACTTCGCAATGAATATTATATCTTATCATGAAACATTGATATGAGATGCAATATCTCGTTTTAAGAAGCATTTGAATTCTATTGCTACGATACCTAGACATCTGCAGACGCTATTTCCTAGCAAGGAAGTATCGCATTTACATTCATTTGAAGTGTAGACGAGGAATACATGACACTTCGCAAATCATATTATATCTTTCCATGAAACATAGAAATGAGATGCGATATCGCGTTTTAAAGAGCATTAGAAATCTATTGCTAAGATACGTAGACATCTGCAAACGCTATTTCTTTGCAAGGAAGTGTCGCGTTTACATTCATTTGAAGTGTAGACGAGGAATACATAACACTTCGCAAATCATATTATATCTTACCATGAAACATAGAAATGAGATGCGATATCGCGTTTTAAGAAGCATTAGAACACTATTGCTACGATACCTAGACATGTGCAGACGCTATTTCCTAGCAAGGAAGTGTCGCATTTACATTCATTTGAAGTGTAGACGAGGAATACGTGACACTTCGCAAATCATATTATATCTTACCATGAAACATAGAAATGAGATGCGATATTGCGTTTTAAGAATCATAAAAACTCTATTGCTACGATACGTAGATATCTGCAGGCGCTATTTCCTTGCAAGGAAGTGTCGCATTTACATTCATTTGACGTGTAAACGAGGAAAACATGACACTTCGCAAATCATATTATTACTTACCATGAAACGTAGAAATGAGATGCAATATAGCGTTCTAAGAATCATAAGAACTCTATTGCTACGATACGTAGACATCTGCAAACGCTATTTCCTTGCAAGGAAGTGTCGCATTTACATTCATTTGAATCGTAGACGAGGAATGCATAACACTCCGCAATGAATATTATATCTTATCATGATACATAGATATGAGATGCAATATATCGTTTTAAGAAGCATTTGAACTCTATTGCTTCGATACGTAGACATCTGCAAACGCTATTTCCTTGCAAGGAAGTGTCGCATTTACTTTCATTTGAATCGTAGACGAGGAATGCATAACACTTCGCAATGAATATTATATCATACCATGAAACATAGAAATGAGATGCGATATCGCGTTTTAAGAAGCATTAGAACTCTATCGCTACGATACCTAGACATCTGCAGACACTATTTCCTAGCAAGGAAGTGTCGCATTTACATTCATTTGAAGTGTAGACGAGGAATACATGATACTTCGCAATGAATATTATATCTTATCATGAAACATAGATATGAGATGCAATATCTCGTTTTAAGAAGCATTTGAATTCTATTGCTACGATACGTAGACATCTGCAGACGCTATTTCCTTGCAAGGAAGTGTCGCATTTACATTCATTTGAAGTGTAGACGTGGAATACATGACACTTCGCAAATCATATTATATCTTACCATGAAACATAGAAATGAGATGCGATATCGCGTTTTAAGAAGCATTTGAAATCTATTGCTACGATACGTAAACATCTGCAGACGCTATTTCCTTGCAAGGAAGTGTCGCATTTACATTCATTTGAAGTGTAGACGAGGAATACATAACACTTCGCAAATCATATTATATCTTACCATGAAACATAGAAATGAGATGCGATATCGCGTTTTAAGAATCATAAGAACTCTATTGCTACGATACGTAGACTTCTGCAGACGCTATTTCCTTGCAAGGAAGTGTCGCATTTACATTCATTTGAAGTGTAGACGAGGAAAACATGACACTTCGCAAATCATATTATTACTTACCATGAAACATAGAAATGAGATGCGATATCGCGTTTTAAGGATCATAAGAACTCTATTGCTACGATACGTAGACATCTGCAGACGCTATTTCCTTGCAAGGAAGTGTCGCATTTACATTCATTTGAAGTGTAGACGTGGAATACATGACACTTCGCAAATCATATTATATCTTACCATGAAACATAGAAATGAGATGCGATATCGCGTTTTAAGAAGCATTTGAAATCTATTGCTACGATACGTAAACATCTGCAGACGCTATTTCCTTGCGAGGAAGTGTCGCATTTACATTCATTTGAAGTGTAGACGAGGAATACATAACACTTCGCAAATCATATTATATCTTACCATGAAACATAGAAATGAGATGCGATATCGCGTTTTAAGAATCATAAGAACTCTATTGCTACGATACGTAGACATCTGCAGACGCTATTTCCTTGCAAGGAAGTGTCGCATTTACATTCATTTGAAGTGTAGACGAGGAAAACATGACACTTCGCAAACCATATTATTACTTACCATGAAACGTAGAAATGAGATGCAATATAGCGTTCTAAGGATCATAAGAACTCTATTGCTACGATACGTAGACATCTGCAAACGCTATTTCCTTGCAAGGAAGTGTCGCATTTACATTCATTTGAATCGTAGACGAGGAATGCATAACACTCCGCAATGAATATTATATCTTATCATGATACATAGATATGAGATGCAATATCTCGTTTTAAGAAGCATTTGAACTCTATTGCTTCGATACGTAGACATCTGCAAACGCTATTTCCTTGCAAGGAAGTGTCGCATTTACTTTCATTTGAATCGTAGACGAGGAATGCATAACACTTCGCAATGAATATTATATCTTACCATGAAACATAGAAATGAGATGCGACATCGCGTATTAAGAAGCATTAGAACTCTATTGCTACGATAGGTAGACATCTGCAAACGCTATTTCCTTGCAAGGAAGTGTCGCATTTACATTCATATGAAGTGTAGACGAGGAAAACATAACACTTCGCAAATCATATTATATCTTACCATGAAACATACTAATGAGATGCGATATCGCGTTTTAAGAATCATAAGAACTCTATTGCTACGATACGTAGACAAATGCAAACGCTATTTCCTTGCAAGGAAGTGCCGCATTTACATTCATTTGAATCGTATACGAGGAATGCATAACACTTCGCAATGAATATTATATCTTATCATGAAACATAGATATGTGATGCAATATCTCGTTTTAAGAAGCATTTGAATTCTATTGCTACGATACCTAGACATCTGCAGACGCTATTTCCTAGCAAGGAGGTATCGCATTTACATTCATTTGAAGTGTAGACGAGGAATACATGACACTTCGCAAATCATATTATATCTTTCCATGAAACATAGAAATGAGATGCGATATCGCGTTTTAAGAAGCATTAGAACTCTATTGCTACGATAGGTAGACATCTGCAAACGCTATTTCCTTGCAAGGAAGTGTCGCATTTACATTCATATGAAGTGTAGGCGAGGAATACATAACACTTCGCAAATCATATTATATCTTACCATGAAACATAGAAATGAGATGCGATATCGCGTTTTAAGAAGCATTAGAACTCTATCGCTACGATACCTAGACATCTGCAGACACTATTTCCTAGCAAGGAAGTGTCGCATTTACATTCATTTGAAGTGTAGACGAGGAATACATGATACTTCGCAAATCATATTATATCCTACCATGAAACATAGAAATGAGATGCGATATCGCGTTTTAAGAAGCATTAGAAATCTATTGCTACGATAAGTAGACATCTGCAGGCGCTATTTCCTGGCAAGGAAGTGTCGCATTTACATTCATTCGAAGTGTAGACGAGGAATACATAACACTTCGCAAATCATGTTATATCTTACCATGAAACATAGAAATGAGATGCGATATCGCGTTTTAAGAATCAGAAGAACTCTATTGCTACGATACGTAGACAACTGCAAACGCTATTTCCTTGCAAGGAAGTGTCGCATTTACGTTCATTTGAATCGTTGACGAGGAATGCATAACACTTCGCAATGAATATTATATCCTATCATGAAACATAGATATGAGATGCAATATCTCGTTTTAAGAAGCATTAGAACTCTATCGCTACGATACCTAGACATCTGCAGACGCTATTTCCTGGCAAGGAAGTGTCGCATTTACATTCATTTGAAGTTGTAGACGAGGAATACATGACACTTCGCAAATCATATTATATCTTACCATGAAACATAGAAATGAGATGCGATATCGCGTTTTAAGAAGCATTAGAAACCTATTGCTACGATACGTAGACATCTGCAGACGCTATTTCCTTGCAAGGAAGTGTCGCATTTACATTCATATGAAGTGTAGACGAGGAATACAAAACACTTCGCAAATCATATTATATCTTACCATGAAACATAGAAATGAGATGCGATATCGCGTTTTAAGAATCATAAGAACTCTATTGCTACGATACGCAGACATCTGCAATCGCAATTTTCTTGCAAGTAAGTGTCGCATTTACTTTCATTTGAATCGTAGACGAGGAATGCATAACACTTCGCAATGAATATTATATCTTATCATGAAACATAGATATGAGATGCAATATCTCGTTTTAAGAAGCATTTGAACTCAATTGCTTCAATACGTAGACATCTGCAGAAGCTATTTCCTAGCAAGGAGGTGTCGCATTTACATTCATTTGAAGTGTAGACGAGGAATACATGACACTTCGCAAATCATATTATATCTTACCATAAAACATAGGAATGAGATGCGATATCGCGTTTTAAGAAGCATTAGAAATCTATTGCTACGATACGTAGACATCTTCAGACGCTATTTCCTTGCAAGGAAGTGTCGCATTTACATTCATTTGAATCGTATAAGAGGAATGCATAACACTTCGCAATGAATATTATATCTTATCATGAATCATAGATATGAGATGCAATATCTCGTTTCAAGAAGCATTTGAACTCTATTGCTACGATACCTAGACATCTGCAGACACTATTTCCTAGCAAGGAAGTGTCGCATTTGCATTCATTTGAAGTGTAGACGAGGAATACATAACACTTCGCAAATCATATTATATCTTACCATGAAACATAGAAATGAGATGCGATATCGCGCTTTAAGAATCATAAAAACTCTATTGCTACGATACGTAGACATCTGCAAACGCTATTTGCTTGCAAGGAAGTGTCGCATTTACATTCATTTGAAGTGTAGACGAGGAATACATAACACTTCGCAAATCATATTATATCTTACCATGAAACATAGAAATGAGATGCGATATCGCGTTTTAAGTATCATAAGAACTCCATTGCTACGATACGTAAACATCTGCAAACGCTATTTCCTTGCAAGGAAGTGTCGCAGTTACATTCATTTGAAGTGTAGACGAGGAATACATAACACTTCGCAAATCATATTATATCTTACCATGAAACATAGAAATGAGATGCGATATCGCGTTTTAGGAAGCATTAGAACTCTATCGCTACGATACCTAGACATCTGCAGACACTATTTCCTAGCAAGGAAGTGCCGCATTTACATTCATTTGAAGTGTAGACGAGGAATATATAACACTTCGCAAATCATATTATATCTTACCATGAAACATAGAAATGAGATGCGATATCGCGTTTTAAGAAGCATTAGAACTCTATTGCTACGATAGGTAGACATCTGTAAACGCTATTTCCTTGCAAGGAAGTGTCGCATTTACATTCATTTGAATCGTAGACGAGGAATGCATTACACTTCGCAATGAATATTATATCTTATCATGAAACATAGATATGAGATGCAATATCTCGTTTTAAGAAGCATTTGAACTCTATTGCTTCGATACGTAAACATCTGCAAACGCTATTTCTTTGCTAGGAAGTGTCGCATTTACATTCACTGGAAGTGTAGACGAGGAATACATAACACTTCGCAAATCATATTATATCTTACCATGAAACATAGAAATGAGATGCGATATCGCGTTTTAAGAATCATAAGAACTCTATTGCTACGATACGTGGACATCTGCAAACGCTATTTCCCGGCGAGGAAGTGTGGCATTCACATTCATTTGAAGTGTAGACGAGGAATACGTAACACTTCGCAAATCATATTATATCTTACCATGAAACATAGAAATGGGATGCGATATCGCGTTTTAAGAATCATAAAAACTCTATTGCTACGATACGTAGACATCTGCAAACGCTATTTCCTTGCAAGGAAGTGTCGCATTTACATTCATTTGAATCGTAGACGAGGAATGCATAACACTTCCAAATGAATATTATATCTTATCATAAAACATAGATATGAGATGCAATATCTCGTTTTAACAAGCATTTGAACTCTATTGCTTCGATACGTAGACATCTGCAAACGCTATTTCCTTGCAAGGAAGTGTCGCATTTGCATTCATTTGAATCGTATACGAGGAATGCATAACACTTCGCAATGAATACTATATCTTATCATGAATCATAGATATGAGATGCAATATCTCGTTTCAAGAAGCATTTGAACTCTATTGCTATGATACCTAGACATCTGCAAACGCTATTTCCTAGCAAGGAAGTGTCGCATTTACATTCATTTGAAGTGTAGACGAGGAATACATGACACTTCGCAAATCATATTATATCTTACCATGAAACATAGAAATCAGATGGCATATCGCGTTTTAAGAAGCATTAGAAAGCTATTGCTACGATACGTAGACATCTGCAAACGCTATTTCCTAGCGAGGAACTACCGCACTCACATTCATTTGAAGTGTAGACGAGGAATACATAACACTTCGCAAATCATGTTATATCTTACCATGAAACATAGAAATGAGATGCGATATCGCGTTTTAAGAAGCATTAGGAACCTATTGCTACGATACGTAGACATCTGCAAACGCTATTTCTTTGCAAGGAAGTGTCGCATTTACATTCATTTGAAGTGTAGACGAGGAATACATAACACCTCGCAAATCATATTATATCTTACCATGAAACATAGAAATGAGATGCGATATCTCGTTTTAAGAATCATAAGAACTCCATTGCTACGATACGTAGACATCTGCAAACGCCATTTCCTAGCGAGGAAGTGTCGCGTTCACATTCCTTTTAAGTGTAGACGAGGAATACAAGACACTTCGCAAATCATATTATATCTTACCATGAAACATA
The DNA here is from genome assembly GCF_050948175.1 of Xylocopa sonorina. Taxonomy (NCBI): domain Eukaryota; kingdom Metazoa; phylum Arthropoda; class Insecta; order Hymenoptera; family Apidae; genus Xylocopa; species Xylocopa sonorina. Next base: position 339,112 of record NW_027490146.1, read on the forward strand.
GAAATGAGATGCGATATCGCGTTTTAAGAATCATAAAAACTCTATTGCTACGATACGTAGACATCTGCAAACGCTATTACCTAGCGAGGAAGTGTGGCATTCACATTCATTTGAAGTGTAGACGACGAATACATAACACTTCGCAATGAATATTATATCTTACCATGAAACATAGAAATGAGATGCGATATCGCGTTTTAAGAATCATAAGAACTCCATTGCTTCGATACGTAGACATCTGCAAACGCTATTTGCTTGCAAGGAAGTGTCGCATTTACATTCATTTGAAGTGTAGACGAGGAATACAGAACACTTCGCAAATCATATTATATCCTACCATGAAACATAGGAATGAGATGTGATATCGCGTTTTAAGAAGCATTAGAAATCTATTGCTACGATACGTAGACATCTGCAAACGCTATTTCCTAGCGAGGAAGTGTCGCATTCACATTCATTTGAAGTGTAGATGAGGAATACATAACCCTTCGCAAATCATATTATATCTTACCATGAAACATAGAAATGAGATGCGATATCGCGTTTCAGGAAGCATTAGAACGCTATCGCTACGATGCCTAGACATCTGCAGACACTATTTCCGAGCAAGGAAGTGTCGCAGTTACATTCATTTGAAGTGTAGACGAGGAATACATAACACTTCGCAAATCATATTATATCTTACCATGAAACATAGAAATGAGATGCGATATCGCGTTTTAGGAAGCATTAGAACTCTATCGCTACGATACCTAGACATCTGCAGACACTATTTCCTAGCAAGGAAGTGCCGCATTTACATTCATTTGAAGTGTAGACGAGGAATATATAACACTTCGCAAATCATATTATATCTTACCATGAAACATAGAAATGAGATGCGATATCGCGTTTTAAGAAGCATTAGAACTCTATTGCTACGATAGGTAGACATCTGTAAACGCTATTTCCTTGCAAGGAAGTGTCGCATTTACATTCATTTGAATCGTAGACGAGGAATGCATAACACTTCGCAATGAATATTATATCTTATCATGAAACATAGATATGAGATGCAATATCTCGTTTTAAGAAGCATTTGAACTCTATTGCTTCGATACGTAAACATCTGCAAACGCTATTTCTTTGCTAAGAAGTGTCGCATTTACATTCACTGGAAGTGTAGACGAGGAATACATAACACTTCGCAAATCATATTATATCTTACCATGAAACATAGAAATGAGATGCGATATCGCGTTTTAAGAATCATAAGAACTCTATTGCTACGATACGTGGACATCTGCAAACGCTATTTCCCAGCGAGGAAGTGTGGCATTCACATTCATTTGAAGTGTAGACGAGGAATACGTAACACTTCGCAAATCATATTATATCCTACCATGAAACATAGAAATGGGATGCGATATCGCGTTTTAAGAATCATAAAAACTCTATTGCTACGATACGTAGACATCTGCAAACGCTATTTCCTTGCAAGGAAGTGTCGCATTTACATTCATTTGAATCGTAGACGAGGAATGCATAACACTTCCAAATGAATATTATATCTTATCATAAAACATAGATATGAGATGCAATATCTCGTTTTAACAAGCATTTGAACTCTATTGCTTCGATACGTAGACATCTGCAAACGCTATTTCCTTGCAAGGAAGTGTCGCATTTGCATTCATTTGAATCGTATACGAGGAATGCATAACACTTCGCAATGAATATTATATCTTATCATGAATCATAGATATGAGATGCAATATCTCGTTTCAAGAAGCATTTGAACTCTATTGCTATGATACCTAGACATCTGCAAACGCTATTTCCTAGCAAGGAAGTGTCGCATTTACATTCATTTGAAGTGTAGACGAGGAATACATGACACTTCGCAAATCATATTATATCTTACCATGAAACATAGAAATCAGATGGCATATCGCGTTTTAAGAAGCATTAGAAAGCTATTGCTACGATACGTAGACATCTGCAAACGCTATTTCCTAGCGAGGAACTATCGCACTCACATTCATTTGAAGTGTAGACGAGGAATACATAACACTTCGCAAATCATGTTATATCTTACCATGAAACATAGAAATGAGATGCGATATCGCGTTTTAAGAAGCATTAGGAACCTATTGCTACGATACGTAGACATCTGCAAACGCTATTTCTTTGCAAGGAAGTGTCGCATTTACATTCATTTGAAGTGTAGACGAGGAATACATAACACCTCGCAAATCATATTATATCTTACCATGAAACATAGAAATGAGATGCGATATCGCGTTTTAAGAATCATAAGAACTCCATTGCTACGATACGTAGACATCTGCAAACGCCATTTCCTAGCGAGGAAGTGTCGCGTTCACATTCCTTTGAAGTGTAGACGAGGAATACAAGACACTTCGCAAATCATATTATATCTTACCACGAAACATAGATATGAGATGCGATATCGCGTTTTAAGAATCATAAAAACTCTATTGCTACGATACGTAGACATCTGCAAACGCTATTTCCTAGCGAGGAAGTGTGGCATTCACATTCATTTGAAGTGTAGACGACGAATACATAACACTTCGCAAATCATATTATATCTTACCATGAAACATAGAAATGAGATGCGATATCGCGTTTTAAGAATCATAAAAACTCTATTGCTACGATACGTAGACATCTGCAAACGCTATTTCCTTGCAAGGAAGTGTCGCATTTACATTCATTTGAAGTGTAGACGAGGAATACATGACACTTCGCAAATCATATTATATCTTACCATGAAACATAGAAATGAGATGGCATATCGCGTTTTAAGAAGCATTAGAAAGCTATTGCTACAATACGTAGACATCTGCAAACGCTATTTCCTAGCGAGGAAGTATCGCACTCACATTCATTTGAAGTGTAGACGAGGAATACATAACACTTCGCAAATCATGTTATATCTTACCATGAAACATAGAAATGAGATGCGATATCGCGTTTTAAGAAGCATTAGGAATCTATTGCTACGATACGTAGACATCTGCAAACGCTATTTCTTTGCAAGGAAGTGTCGCATTTACATTCATTTGAAGTGTAGACGAGGAATACATAACACCTCGCAAATCATATTATATCTTACCATGAAACATAGAAATGAGATGCGATATCGCGTTTTAAGAATCATAAGAACTCCATTGCTACGATACGTAGACATCTGCAAACGCCATTTCCTAGCGAGGAAGTGTCGCGTTCACATTCCTTTGAAGTGTAGACGAGGAATACAAGACACTTCGCAAATCATATTATATCTTACCACGAAACATAGATATGAGATGCGATATCGCGTTTTAAGAATCATAAAAACTCTATTGCTACGATACGTAGACATCTGCGAACGCTATTTCCTAGCGAGGAAGTGTGGCATTCACATTCATTTGAAGTGTAGACGACGAATACATAACACTTCGCAAATCATATTATATCTTACCATGAAACATAGAAATGAGATGCGATATCGCGTTTTAAGAATCATAAAAACTCTATTGCTACGATACGTAGACATCTGCAAACGCTATTTCCTTGCAAGGAAGTGTCGCATTTACATTCATTTGAAGTGTAGACGAGGAATACATGACACTTCGCAAATCATATTATATCTTACCATGAAACATAGAAATGAGATGGCATATCGCGTTTTAAGAAGCATTAGAAAGCTATTGCTACGATACGTAGACATCTGCAAACGCTATTTCCTAGCGAGGAAGTATCGCACTCACATTCATTTGAAGTGTAGACGAGGAATACATAACACTTCGCAAATCATGTTATATCTTACCATGAAACATAGAAATGAGATGCGATATCGCGTTTTAAGAAGCATTAGGAATCTATTGCTACGATACGTAGACATCTGCAAACGCTATTTCTTTGCAAGGAAGTGTCGCATTTACATTCATTTGAAGTGTAGACGAGGAATACATAACACCTCGCAAATCATATTATATCTTACCATGAAACATAGAAATGAGATGCGATATCGCGTTTTAAGAATCATAAGAACTCCATTGCTACGATACGTAGACATCTGCAAACGCCATTTCCTAGCGAGGAAGTGTCGCGTTCACATTCCTTTGAAGTGTAGACGAGGAATACAAGACACTTCGCAAATCATATTATATCTTACCATGAAACATAGAAATGAGATGCGATATCGCATTTTAAGAAGCATTAGAAATATATTGCTACGATACGTAGACATCTGCAGACGCTATTTCCTTGCAAGGAAGTGTCGCATTTACATTCATTTGAAGTGTAGACGAGGAATACATGACACTTCGCAAATCATATTATATCTTACCATGAAACATAGAAATGAGATGCGATATCGCGTTTTAAGAAGCATTAGAAATCTATTGCTACGATACCTAGACATCTGCAGACGCTATTTCCTTGCAAGGAAGTGTCGCATTTACATTCATTTGAAGTGTAGACGAGGAATACATAACACTTCGCAAATCATATTATATCTTACCATGAAACATAGAAATGAGATGCGATATCGCGTTTTAAGAATCATAAAAACTCTATTGCTACGATACGTAGACATCTGCAAACGCTATTTGCTTGCAAGGAAGTGTCGCATTTACATTCATTTGAAGTGTAGACGAGGAATACATAACACTTCGCAAATCATATTATATCTTACCATGAAACATAGAAATGAGATGCGATATCGCGTTTTAAGAATCATAGGAACTCTATTGCTACGATACGTAGACATCTGCAATCGCAATTTCCTTGCAAGGAAGTGTGGCATTTACTTTCATTTGAATCGTGGACGAGGAATGCATAACACTTCGCAATGAATATTATATCCTATCATGAAACATAGATATGAAAAGCAATATCTCGTTTTAAGAATCATTTGAACTCTATTGCTTCGATACGTAGACATCTGCAAACGCTATTTCCTTGCAAGGAAGTGTCGCATTTACATTCATTTGAAGTGTAGACGAGGAATAGATGACACTTCACTAATCATATTATATCTTACCATGAAACATAGAAATGAGATGCGATATTGTGTTTTGAGAAGCATCAGACCTCTATCGCTACGATACATAGACATCTGCAAACGCTATTTCCTTTCAAGGAAGTGTCGCATTTACATTAATTTGAAGTGTAGACGAGGAGTACATATCACTTCGCAAATCATATTATATCTTACCATGAAACATAGAAATGAGATGCGATATCGCGCTTTAAGAATCATAAGAACTCTATTGCTTCGACACGTAGACATCTGCAAACGCTATTTCCTTGCTAAGGAGTGTCGCATTTACATTCACTTGAAGTGTAGACGAGGAATACATAACACTTCGCAAATCATATTATATCTTACCATGAAACATAGAAATGAGATGCCATATCGCGTTATAAGAAGCATTAGAAAGCTATTGCTACGATACGTAGACATCTGCAAACGCTATTTCCTAGCGAGGAAGTATCGCACTCACATTCATTTGAAGTGTAGACGAGGAATACATAACACTTCGCAAATCATGTTATATCTTACCATGAAACATAGAAATGAGATGCGATATCGCGTTTTAAGAAGCATTAGGAATCTATTGCTACGATACGTAGACATCTGCAAACGCTATTTCTTTGCAAGGAAGTTTCGCATTTACATTCATTTGAAGTGTAGACGAGGAATACATAACACTTCGCAAATCATATTATATCTTACCATGAAACATAGAAATGAGATGCGATATCGCGTTTTAAGAAGCATTAGAACTCTATTGCTACGATACCTAGACATCTGCAAACGCTATTTCCTTGCAAGGTAGTGTCGTATTTACAATCATTTGAATCGTACACGAGGAATGCATAACACGTCGCAATGAATATTATATCTTATCATGAAACATAGAAATGAGATGCGACATCGCGTATTAAGAAGCATTAGAACTCTATTGCTACGATAGGTAGACATCTGCAAACGCTATTTCCTTGCAAGGAAGTGTCACATTTGCATTCATTTGAATCGTATACGAGGAATGCATAACACTTCGCAATGAATATTATATCTTATCATGAATCATAGATATGAGTTGCAATATCTCGTTTCAAGAAGCATTTGAACTCTATTGCTATGATACCTAGACATCTGCAAACGCTATTTCCTAGCAAGGAAGTGTCGCATTTACGTTCATTTGAAGTGTAGACGAGGAATACATGACACTTCGCAAATCATATTATATCTTACCATGAAGCTTGGAAAGAGATGCCATATCGCGTTTTAAGAAGCATTAGAAAGCTATTGCTACGATACGTAGACATCTGCAAAAGCTATTTCCTAGCGAGGAAGTATCGCACTCACATTCATTTGAAGTGTAGACGAGGAATACATAACACTTCGTAAATCATGTTATACCTTACCATGAAACATAGAAATGAGATGCGATATCGCGTTTTAAGAAGCATTAGGAATCTATTGCTACGATACGTAGACATCTGCAAACGCTATTTCCTTGCATGGAAGTGTCGCATTTACATTCATTTGAGTCGTAGACGAGGAATGCATAACACTTCGCAATGAATATTATATCTTACCATGAAACATAGAAATGAGATGCGATATCGCGTTTTAAGAATCATAAGAACTCTATTGCTTCGATACGTAGACATCTGCAAACGCTATTTGCTTGCAAGGAAGTGTCGCATTTACATTCATTTGAAGTGTAGACGAGGAATACATGACACATCGCAAATCATATTATATCTTACCATGAAACATAGAAATGAGATGCCATATCGCGTTTTAAGAAGCATTAGAAAGCTATTGCTACGATACGTGGACATCTGCAAACGCTATTTCCTAGCGAGGAAGTATCGCACTCACATTCATTTGAAGTGTAGACGAGGAATACATAACACTTCGCAAATCATGTTATATCTTACCATGAAACATAGAAATGAGATGCGATATCGCGTTTTAAGAAGCATTAGGAATCTATTGCTACGATACGTAGACATCTGCAAACGCTATTTCTTTGCAAGGAAGTGTCGCATTTACATTCATTTGAAGTGTAGACGAGGAATACATAACACTTCGCAAATCATATTATATCTTACCATGAAACATAGAAATGAGATGCGATATCGCGTTTTAAGAAGCATTAGGAATCTATTGCTACGATACGTAGACATCTGCAAACGCTATTTCTTTGCAAGGAAGTGTCGCATTTACATTCATTTGAAGTGTAGACGAGGAATACATAACACTTCGCAAATCATATTATATCTTACCATGAAACATAGAAATGAGATGCGATATCGCGTTTTAAGAAGCATTAGGAATCTATTGCTACGATACGTAGACATCTGCAAACGCTATTTCTTTGCAAGGAAGTGTCGCATTTACATTCATTTGAAGTGTAGACGAGGAATACATAACACTTCGCAAATCATATTATATCTTACCATGAAACATAGAAATGAGATGCGATATCGCGTTTTAAGAATCATTTGAACTCTATTGCTTCGATACGTAGACATCTGCAAACGCTATTTCCTAGCGAGGAAGTATCGCATTCACATTCATTTGAAGTGTAGACGAGGAAAACATAACACTTCGCAAATCATGTTATACCTTACCATGAAACATAGAAATGAGATGCGATATCGCGTTTTAAGAAGCATTAAAACTCTATTGCTACGATAGGTAGACATCTGTATACGCTATTTCCTTGCAAGGAAGAGTCGCATTTACATTCATATGAAGTGTAGACGAGGAATACACAACACTTCGCAAATCATATTATATCTTACCATGAAACATAGAAATGAGATGCGATATCGCGTTTTAAGAATCATAGGAACTCTATTGCTACGATACGTAGACATCTGCAATCGCAATTTGCTTGCAAGGAAGTGTGGCATTTACTTTCATTTGAATCGTAGACGAGGAATGCATAACACTTCGCAATGAATATTATATCCTATCATGAAACATAGATATGAAAAGTAATATCTCGTTTTAAGAAGCATTTGAACTCTATTGCTTCGATACGTAGACATCTGCAAACGCTATTTCCTTGCAAGGAAGTGTCGCATTTACATTCATTTGAAGCGTAGACGAGGAATACATGACACTTCACTAATCATATTATATCTTACCATGAAACATAGAAATGAGATGCGATATTGTGTTTTGAGAAGCATCAGACCTCTATCGCTACGATACATAGACATCTGCAAACGCTATTTCCTTTCAAGGAAGTGTCGCATTTACATTAATTTGAAGTGTAGACGAGGAGTACATATCACTTCGCAAATCATATTATATCTTACCATGAAACATAGAAATGAGATGCGATATCGCGCTTTAAGAATCATAAGAACTCTATTGCTTCGACACGTAGACATCTGCAAACGCTATTTCCTTGCAAGGAAGTGTCGCATTTACATTCATTTGAAGTGTAGACGAGGAATACATAACACTTCGCAAATCATATTATATCTTACCATGAAACATAGAATTGAGATGCGATATCGCGTTTTAAGAATCATAAGAACTCCATTGCTACGATACGTAGACATCTGCAAACGCTATTTGCTTGCAAGGAAGTGTCGCATTTACATTCATTTGAAGTGCAGACGAGGAATACATAACACTTCGCAAGTCATATTATATCTTACCATGAAACATAGAAATGAGATGCCATATCGCGTTTTAAGAAGCATTAGAAATCTATTGATACGATACCTAGACATCTGCAGACACTATTTCCTAGCAAGGAAGTGTCGCATTTACATTCATTTGAAGTGTAGACGAGGAATACATAACACTTCGCAAATCATATTATATATTACCATGAAACATAGAAATGAGATGCGATATCGCGTTTTAAGAAGCATTAGAAAGCTATTGCTACGATACGTAGACATCTGCAAACGCTATTTCCTAGCGAGGAAGTATCGCATTCACATTCATTTGAAGTGTAGACGAGGAATACATAACACTTCGCAAATCATGTTATACCTTACCATGAAACATAGAAATGAGATGCGATATCGCGTTTTAAGAAGCATTAGAACTCTATTGCTACGATAGGTAGACATCTGTATACGCTATTTCCTTGCAAGGAAGAGACGCATTTACATTCATTTGAATCGTAGACGAGGAATGCATAACACTTCGCAATGAATATTATATCTTATCATGAAACATAGATATGAGATGCAATATCTCGTTTTAAGGAGCATTTGAACTCTATTGCTTCGATACGTAGACATCTGCAAACGCTATTTCCTTGCTAAGGAGTGTCGCATTTACATTCACTTGAAGTGTAGACGAGGAATACATAACACTTCGCAAATCATATTATATCTTACCATGAAACATAGAAATGAGATGCCATATCGCGTTATAAGAAGCATTAGAAAGCTATTGCTACGATACGTAGACATCTGCAAACGCTATTTCCTAGCGAGGAAGTATCGCACTCACATTCATTTGAAGTGTAGACGAGGAATACATAACACTTCGCAAATCATGTTATATCTTACCATGAAACATAGAAATGAGATGCGATATCGCGTTTTAAGAAGCATTAGGAATCTATTGCTACGATACGTAGACATCTGCAAACGCTATTTCTTTGCAAGGAAGTTTCGCATTTACATTCATTTGAAGTGTAGACGAGGAATACATAACACTTCGCAAATCATATTATATCTTACCATGAAACATAGAAATGAGATGCGATATCGCGTTTTAAGAAGCATTAGAACTCTATTGCTACGATACCTAGACATCTGCAAACGCTATTTCCTTGCAAGGTAGTGTCGTATTTACAATCATTTGAATCGTACACGAGGAATGCATAACACGTCGCAATGAATATTATATCTTATCATGAAACATAGAAATGAGATGCGACATCGCGTATTAAGAAGCATTAGAACTCTATTGCTACGATAGGTAGACATCTGCAAACGCTATTTCCTTGCAAGGAAGTGTCACATTTGCATTCATTTGAATCGTATACGAGGAATGCATAACACTTCGCAATGAATATTATATCTTATCATGAATCATAGATATGAGTTGCAATATCTCGTTTCAAGAAGCATTTGAACTCTATTGCTATGATACCTAGACATCTGCAAACGCTATTTCCTAGCAAGGAAGTGTCGCATTTACGTTCATTTGAAGTGTAGACGAGGAATACATGACACTTCGCAAATCATATTATATCTTACCATGAAGCTTGGAAAGAGATGCCATATCGCGTTTTAAGAAGCATTAGAAAGCTATTGCTACGATACGTAGACATCTGCAAAAGCTATTTCCTAGCGAGGAAGTATCGCACTCACATTCATTTGAAGTGTAGACGAGGAATACATAACACTTCGTAAATCATGTTATATCTTACCATGAAACATAGAAATGAGATGCGATATCGCGTTTTAAGAAGCATTAGGAATCTATTGCTACGATACGTAGACATCTGCAAACGCTATTTCCTTGCATGGAAGTGTCGCATTTACATTCATTTGAGTCGTAGACGAGGAATGCATAACACTTCGCAATGAATATTATATCTTACCATGAAACATAGAAATGAGATGCGATATCGCGTTTTAAGAATCATAAGAACTCTATTGCTTCGATACGTAGACATCTGCAAACGCTATTTGCTTGCAAGGAAGTGTCGCATTTACATTCATTTGAAGTGTAGACGAGGAATACATGACACATCGCAAATCATATTATATCTTACCATGAAACATAGAAATGAGATGCCATATCGCGTTTTAAGAAGCATTAGAAAGCTATTGCTACGATACGTGGACATCTGCAAACGCTATTTCCTAGCGAGGAAGTATCGCACTCACATTCATTTGAAGTGTAGACGAGGAATACATAACACTTCGCAAATCATGTTATATCTTACCATGAAACATAGAAATGAGATGCGATATCGCGTTTTAAGAAGCATTAGGAATCTATTGCTACGATACGTAGACATCTGCAAACGCTATTTCTTTGCAAGGAAGTGTCGCATTTACATTCATTTGAAGTGTAGACGAGGAATACATAACACTTCGCAAATCATATTATATCTTACCATGAAACATAGAAATGAGATGCGATATCGCGTTTTAAGAAGCATTAGGAATCTATTGCTACGATACGTAGACATCTGCAAACGCTATTTCTTTGCAAGGAAGTGTCGCATTTACATTCATTTGAAGTGTAGACGAGGAATACATAACACTTCGCAAATCATATTATATCTTACCATGAAACATAGAAATGAGATGCGATATCGCGTTTTAAGAAGCATTAGGAATCTATTGCTACGATACGTAGACATCTGCAAACGCTATTTCTTTGCAAGGAAGTGTCGCATTTACATTCATTTGAAGTGTAGACGAGGAATACATAACACTTCGCAAATCATATTATATCTTACCATGAAACATAGAAATGAGATGCGATATCGCGTTTTAAGAATCATTTGAACTCTATTGCTTCGATACGTAGACATCTGCAAACGCTATTTCCTAGCGAGGAAGTATTGCATTCACATTCATTTGAAGTGTAGACGAGGAAAACATAACACTTCGCAAATCATGTTATACCTTACCATGAAACATAGAAATGAGATGCGATATCGCGTTTTAAGAAGCATTAAAACTCTATTGCTACGATAGGTAGACATCTGTATACGCTATTTCCTTGCAAGGAAGAGTCGCATTTACATTCATATGAAGTGTAGACGAGGAATACACAACACTTCGCAAATCATATTATATCTTACCATGAAACATAGAAATGAGATGCGATATCGCGTTTTAAGAATCATAGGAACTCTATTGCTACGATACGTAGACATCTGCAATCGCAATTTGCTTGCATGGAAGTGTGGCATTTACTTTCATTTGAATCGTAGACGAGGAATGCATAACACTTCGCAATGAATATTATATCCTATCATGAAACATAGATATGAAAAGTAATATCTCGTTTTAAGAAGCATTTGAACTCTATTGCTTCGATACGTAGACATCTGCAAACGCTATTTCCTTGCAAGGAAGTGTCGCATTTACATTCATTTGAAGCGTAGACGAGGAATACATGACACTTCACTAATCATATTATATCTTACCATGAAACATAGAAATGAGATGCGATATTGTGTTTTGAGAAGCATCAGACCTCTATCGCTACGATACATAGACATCTGCAAACGCTATTTCCTTTCAAGGAAGTGTCGCATTTACATTAATTTGAAGTGTAGACGAGGAGTACATATCACTTCGCAAATCATATTATATCTTACCATGAAACATAGAAATGAGATGCGATATCGCGCTTTAAGAATCATAAGAACTCTATTGCTTCGACACGTAGACATCTGCAAACGCTATTTCCTTGCAAGGAAGTGTCGCATTTACATTCATTTGAAGTGTAGACGAGGAATACATAACACTTCGCAAATCATATTATATCTTACCATGAAACATAGAATTGAGATGCGATATCGCGTTTTAAGAATCATAAGAACTCCATTGCTACGATACGTAGACATCTGCAAACGCTATTTGCTTGCAAGGAAGTGTCGCATTTACATTCATTTGAAGTGCAGACGAGGAATACATAACACTTCGCAAGTCATATTATATCTTACCATGAAACATAGAAATGAGATGCCATATCGCGTTTTAAGAAGCATTAGAAATCTATTGATACGATACCTAGACATCTGCAGACACTATTTCCTAGCAAGGAAGTGTCGCATTTACATTCATTTGAAGTGTAGACGAGGAATACATAACACTTCGCAAATCATATTATATATGACCATGAAACATAGAAATGAGATGCGATATCGCGTTTTAAGAAGCATTAGAAAGCTATTGCTACGATACGTAGACATCTGCAAACGCTATTTCCTAGCGAGGAACTATCGCATTCACATTCATTTGAAGTGTAGACGAGGAATACATAACACTTCGCAAATCATGTTATACCTTACCATGAAACATAGAAATGAGATGCGATATCGCGTTTTAAGAAGCATTAGAACTCTATTGCTACGATAGGTAGACATCTGTATACGCTATTTCCTTGCAAGGAAGAGACGCATTTACATTCATTTGAATCGTAGACGAGGAATGCATAACACTTCGCAATGAATATTATATCTTATCATGAAACATAGATATGAGATGCAATATCTCGTTTTAAGAAGCATTTGAACTCTATTGCTTCGATACGTAGACATCTGCAAACGCTATTTCCTTGCTAAGGAGTGTCGCATTTACATTCACTTGAAGTGTAGACGAGGAATACATAACACTTCGCAAATCATATTATATCTTACCATGAAACATAGAAATGAGATGCCATATCGCGTTTTAAGAAGCATTAGAAAGCTATTGCTACGATACGTAGACATCTGCAAACGCTATTTCCTAGCGAGGAAGTATCGCACTCACATTCATTTGAAGTGTAGATGAGGAATACATAACACTTCGCAAATCATGTTATATCTTACCATGAAACATAGAAATGAGATGCGATATCGCGTTTTAAGAAGCATTAGGAATCTATTGCTTCGATACGTAGACATCTGCAAACGCTATTTCCTTGCTAAGAAGTGTCGCATTTACATTCACTTGAAGTGTAGACGAGGAATACATAACACTTCGCAAATCATATTATATCTTACCATGAAACATAGAAATGAGATGCGATATCGCGTTTTAAGAAGCATTAGAAAACTACTGCTACGATACGTAGACATCTGCAAACGCTATTTCCTAGCGAGGAAGTATCGCATTCACATTCATTTGTATCGTATACGAGGAATGCATAACACTTCGCAATGAATATTATATCTTATCATGAAACATAGATATGAGATGCAATATCTCGTTTTAAGAAGCATTTGAACTCTATTGCTTCGATACGTAGACATCTGCAAACGCTATTTCCTTGCTAAGAAGTGTCGCATTTACATTCACTTGAAGTGTAGACGAGGAATACATAACACTTCGCAAATCATTTTATATCTTACCATGAAACATAGAAATGAGATGCGATATCGCGTTTTAAGAAGCATTAGAAAGCTATTGCTACGATACGTAGACATCTGCAAACGCTATTTCCTAGCGAGGAAGTATCGCATTCACATTCATTTGAAGTGTAGACGAGGAAAACATAACACTTCGCAAATCATGTTATACCTTACCATGAAACATAGAAATGAGATGCGATATCGCGTTTTAAGAAGCATTAGAACTCTATTGCTACGATAGGTAGACATCTGTATACGCTATTTCCTTGCAAGGAAGAGTCGCATTTACATTCATATGAAGTGTAGACGAGGAATACACAACACTTCGCAAATCATATTATATCTTACCATGAAACATAGAAATGAGATGCGATATCGCGTTTTAAGAATCATAGGAACTCTATTGCTACGATACGTAGACATCTGCAATCGCAATTTCCTTGCAAGGAAGTGTCGCATTTACATTCATTTGAAGCGTAGACGAGGAATACATGACACTTCACTAATCATATTATATCTTACCATGAAACATAGAAATGAGATGCGATATTGTGTTTTGAGAAGCATCAGACCTCTATCGCTACGATACATAGACATCTGCAAACGCTATTTCCTTTCAAGGAAGTGTCGCATTTACATTAATTTGAAGTGTAGACGAGGAGTACATATCACTTCGCAAATCATATTATATCTTACCATGAAACATAGAAATGAGATGCGATATCGCGCTTTAAGAATCATAAGAACTCTATTGCTTCGACACGTAGACATCTGCAAACGCTATTTCCTTGCAAGGAAGTGTCGCATTTACATTCATTTGAAGTGTAGACGAGGAATACATAACACTTCGCAAATCATATTATATCTTACCATGAAACATAGAATTGAGATGCGATATCGCGTTTTAAGAATCATAAGAACTCCATTGCTACGATACGTAGACATCTGCAAACGCTATTTGCTTGCAAGGAAGTGTCGCATTTACATTCATTTGAAGTGCAGACGAGGAATACATAACACTTCGCAAGTCATATTATATCTTACCATGAAACATAGAAATGAGATGCCATATCGCGTTTTAAGAAGCATTAGAAATCTATTGATACGATACCTAGACATCTGCAGACACTATTTCCTAGCAAGGAAGTGTCGCATTTACATTCATTTGAAGTGTAGACGAGGAATACATAACACTTCGCAAATCATATTATATATTACCATGAAACATAGAAATGAGATGCGATATCGCGTTTTAAGAAGCATTAGAAAGCTATTGCTACGATACGTAGACATCTGCAAACGCTATTTCCTAGCGAGGAAGTATCGCATTCACATTCATTTGAAGTGTAGACGAGGAATACATAACACTTCGCAAATCATGTTATACCTTACCATGAAACATAGAAATGAGATGCGATATCGCGTTTTAAGAAGCACTAGAACTCTATTGCTACGATAGGTAGACATCTGTATACGCTATTTCCTTGCAAGGAAGAGACGCATTTACATTCATTTGAATCGTAGACGAGGAATGCATAACACTTCGCAATGAATATTATATCTTATCATGAAACATAGATATGAGATGCAATATCTCGTTTTAAGGAGCATTTGAACTCTATTGCTTCGATACGTAGACATCTGCAAACGCTATTTCCTTGCTAAGGAGTGTCGCATTTACATTCACTTGAAGTGTAGACGAGGAATACATAACACTTCGCAAATCATATTATATCTTACCATGAAACATAGAAATGAGATGCGATATCGCGTTTTAAGAAGCATTAGGAATCTATTGCTACGATACGTAGACATCTGCAAACGCTATTTCTTTGCAAGGAAGTTTCGCATTTACATTCATTTGAAGTGTAGACGAGGAATACATAACACTTCGCAAATCATATTATATCTTACCATGAAACATAGAAATGAGATGCGATATCGCGTTTTAAGAAGCATTAGAACTCTATTGCTACGATACCTAGACATCTGCAAACGCTATTTCCTTGCAAGGTAGTGTCGTATTTACAATCATTTGAATCGTACACGAGGAATGCATAACACGTCGCAATGAATATTATATCTTATCATGAAACATAGAAATGAGATGCGACATCGCGTATTAAGAAGCATTAGAACTCTATTGCTACGATAGGTAGACATCTGCAAACGCTATTTCCTTGCAAGGAAGTGTCACATTTGCATTCATTTGAATCGTATACGAGGAATGCATAACACTTCGCAATGAATATTATATCTTATCATGAATCATAGATATGAGTTGCAATATCTCGTTTCAAGAAGCATTTGAACTCTATTGCTATGATACCTAGACATCTGCAAACGCTATTTCCTAGCAAGGAAGTGTCGCATTTACGTTCATTTGAAGTGTAGACGAGGAATACATGACACTTCGCAAATCATATTATATCTTACCATGAAGCTTGGAAAGAGATGCCATATCGCGTTTTAAGAAGCATTAGAAAGCTATTGCTACGATACGTAGACATCTGCAAAAGCTATTTCCTAGCGAGGAAGTATCGCACTCACATTCATTTGAAGTGTAGACGAGGAATACATAACACTTCGTAAATCATGTTATATCTTACCATGAAACATAGAAATGAGATGCGATATCGCGTTTTAAGAAGCATTAGGAATCTATTGCTACGATACGTAGACATCTGCAAACGCTATTTCCTTGCATGGAAGTGTCGCATTTACATTCATTTGAGTCGTAGACGAGGAATGCATAACACTTCGCAATGAATATTATATCTTACCATGAAACATAGAAATGAGATGCGATATCGCGTTTTAAGAATCATAAGAACTCTATTGCTTCGATACGTAGACATCTGCAAACGCTATTTGCTTGCAAGGAAGTGTCGCATTTACATTCATTTGAAGTGTAGACGAGGAATACATGACACATCGCAAATCATATTATATCTTACCATGAAACATAGAAATGAGATGCCATATCGCGTTTTAAGAAGCATTAGAAAGCTATTGCTACGATACGTGGACATCTGCAAACGCTATTTCCTAGCGAGGAAGTATCGCACTCACATTCATTTGAAGTGTAGACGAGGAATACATAACACTTCGCAAATCATGTTATATCTTACCATGAAACATAGAAATGAGATGCGATATCGCGTTTTAAGAAGCATTAGGAATCTATTGCTACGATACGTAGACATCTGCAAACGCTATTTCTTTGCAAGGAAGTGTCGCATTTACATTCATTTGAAGTGTAGACGAGGAATACATAACACTTCGCAAATCATATTATATCTTACCATGAAACATAGAAATGAGATGCGATATCGCGTTTTAAGAAGCATTAGGAATCTATTGCTACGATACGTAGACATCTGCAAACGCTATTTCTTTGCAAGGAAGTGTCGCATTTACATTCATTTGAAGTGTAGACGAGGAATACATAACACTTCGCAAATCATATTATATCTTACCATGAAACGTAGAAATGAGATGCGATATCGCGTTTTAAGAAGCATTAGGAATCTATTGCTACGATACGTAGACATCTGCAAACGCTATTTCTTTGCAAGGAAGTGTCGCATTTACATTCATTTGAAGTGTAGACGAGGAATACATAACACTTCGCAAATCATATTATATCTTACCATGAAACATAGAAATGAGATGCGATATCGCGTTTTAAGAATCATTTGAACTCTATTGCTTCGATACGTAGACATCTGCAAACGCTATTTCCTAGCGAGGAAGTATCGCATTCACATTCATTTGAAGTGTAGACGAGGAAAACATAACACTTCGCAAATCATGTTATACCTTACCATGAAACATAGAAATGAGATGCGATATCGCGTTTTAAGAAGCATTAAAACTCTATTGCTACGATAGGTAGACATCTGTATACGCTATTTCCTTGCAAGGAAGAGTCGCATTTACATTCATATGAAGTGTAGACGAGGAATACACAACACTTCGCAAATCATATTATATCTTACCATGAAACATAGAAATGAGATGCGATATCGCGTTTTAAGAATCATAGGAACTCTATTGCTACGATACGTAGACATCTGCAATCGCAATTTGCTTGCAAGGAAGTGTGGCATTTACTTTCATTTGAATCGTAGACGAGGAATGCATAACACTTCGCAATGAATATTATATCCTATCATGAAACATAGATATGAAAAGTAATATCTCGTTTTAAGAAGCATTTGAACTCTATTGCTTCGATACGTAGACATCTGCAAACGCTATTTCCTTGCAAGGAAGTGTCGCATTTACATTCATTTGAAGCGTAGACGAGGAATACATGACACTTCACTAATCATATTATATCTTACCATGAAACATAGAAATGAGATGCGATATTGTGTTTTGAGAAGCATCAGACCTCTATCGCTACGATACATAGACATCTGCAAACGCTATTTCCTTTCAAGGAAGTGTCGCATTTACATTAATTTGAAGTGTAGACGAGGAGTACATATCACTTCGCAAATCATATTATATCTTACCATGAAACATAGAAATGAGATGCGATATCGCGCTTTAAGAATCATAAGAACTCTATTGCTTCGACACGTAGACATCTGCAAACGCTATTTCCTTGCAAGGAAGTGTCGCATTTACATTCATTTGAAGTGTAGACGAGGAATACATAACACTTCGCAAATCATATTATATCTTACCATGAAACATAGAATTGAGATGCGATATCGCGTTTTAAGAATCATAAGAACTCCATTGCTACGATACGTAGACATCTGCAAACGCTATTTGCTTGCAAGGAAGTGTCGCATTTACATTCATTTGAAGTGCAGACGAGGAATACATAACACTTCGCAAGTCATATTATATCTTACCATGAAACATAGAAATGAGATGCCATATCGCGTTTTAAGAAGCATTAGAAATCTATTGATACGATACCTAGACATCTGCAGACACTATTTCCTAGCAAGGAAGTGTCGCATTTACATTCATTTGAAGTGTAGACGAGGAATACATAACACTTCGCAAATCATATTATATATGACCATGAAACATAGAAATGAGATGCGATATCGCGTTTTAAGAAGCATTAGAAAGCTATTGCTACGATACGTAGACATCTGCAAACGCTATTTCCTAGCGAGGAACTATCGCATTCACATTCATTTGAAGTGTAGACGAGGAATACATAACACTTCGCAAATCATGTTATACCTTACCATGAAACATAGAAATGAGATGCGATATCGCGTTTTAAGAAGCATTAGAACTCTATTGCTACGATAGGTAGACATCTGTATACGCTATTTCCTTGCAAGGAAGAGACGCATTTACATTCATTTGAATCGTAGACGAGGAATGCATAACACTTCGCAATGAATATTATATCTTATCATGAAACATAGATATGAGATGCAATATCTCGTTTTAAGAAGCATTTGAACTCTATTGCTTCGATACGTAGACATCTGCAAACGCTATTTCCTTGCTAAGGAGTGTCGCATTTACATTCACTTGAAGTGTAGACGAGGAATACATAACACTTCGCAAATCATATTATATCTTACCATGAAACATAGAAATGAGATGCCATATCGCGTTTTAAGAAGCATTAGAAAGCTATTGCTACGATACGTAGACATCTGCAAACGCTATTTCCTAGCGAGGAAGTATCGCACTCACATTCATTTGAAGTGTAGACGAGGAATACATAACACTTCGCAAATCATGTTATATCTTACCGTGAAACATAGAAATGAGATGCGATATCGCGTTTTAAGAATCATAAAAACTCTATTGCTACGATACGTAGACATCTGCAAACGCTATTTCCTAGCGAGGAAGTATCGCATTCACATTCATTTGAATCGTATACGAGGAATGCATAACACTTCGCAATGAATATTATATCTTATCATGAAACATAGATATGAGATGCAATATCCCGTTTTAAGAAGCATTTGAACTCTATTGCTTCGATACGTAGACATCTGCAAACGCTATTTCCTAGTAAGGAAGTGTCGCATTTACATTCATTTGAAGTGTAGACGAGGAATACATAACACTTCGCAATGAATATTATATCTTATCATGAAACATAGAAATGAGATGCCATATCGCGTTTTAAGAAGCATTATAAAGCTATTGCTACGATACGTAGACATCTGCAAACGCTTTTTCCTAGCGAGGAAGTATCGCACTCACATTCATTTGAAGTGTAGACGAGGAATACATAACACTTCGCAAATCATATTATATCTTACCATGAAACATAGAAATGAGATGCGATATAGCGTTTTAAGGATCATAAGAACTCTATTGCTACGATACCTAGACATCTGCAGACGCTATTTCCTAGCATGGAAGTGTCGCATTTACATTCATTTGAAGTGTAGACGAGAAATACATGACACTTCGCAAATCATGTTATATCTTACCATGAAAGATAGAAATGAGGTGCGATATCGCGTTTTAAGAAGCATTAGAAAGCTAATGCTACGATACGTAGACATCTGCAAACGCTATTTCCTAGCGAGGAAGTATCGCATTCACATTCATTTGAATCGTATACGAGGAATGCATAACACTTCGCTATGAATATTATATCTTATCATGAAACATAGATATGAGATGCAATATCCCGTTTTAAGAAGCATTTGAACTCTATTGCTACGATACCTAGACATCTGCAGACGCTAATTCCTAGCAAGGAAGTATCGCATTTACATTCATTTGAAGTGTAGACGAGGAATACATGACACTTCGCAAATCATATTATATCTTTCCATGAAACACAGAAATGCGATGCGATATCGCGTTTTAAGAAGCATCAGAAATCTGTTGCTAAGATACGTAGACATCTGCAAACGCTATTTCTTTGCAAGGAAGTGTCGCATTTACATTCATATGAAGTGCAGACGAGGAATACACAACACTTCGCAAATCATATTATATCTTACCATGAAACATAGAAATGAGATGCGATATCGCGTTTTAAGAATCATAGGAACTCTATTGCTACGATACGTAGACATCTGCAATCGCAATTTCCTTGCAAGGAAGTGTGGCATTTACTTTCATTTGAATCGTGGACGAGGAATGCATAACACTTCGCAATGAATATTATATCCTATCATGAAACATAGATATGAAAAGCAATATCTCGTTTTAAGAATCATTTGAACTCTATTGCTTCGATACGTAGACATCTGCAAACGCTATTTCCTTGCAAGGAAGTGTCGCATTTACATTCATTTGAAGTGTAGACGAGGAATAGATGACACTTCACTAATCATATTATATCTTACCATGAAACATAGAAATGAGATGCGATATTGTGTTTTGAGAAGCATCAGACCTCTATCGCTACGATACATAGACATCTGCAAACGCTATTTCCTTTCAAGGAAGTGTCGCATTTGCATTAATTTGAAGTGTTGACGAGGAGTACATATCACTTCGCAAATCATATTATATCTTACCATGAAACATAGAAATGAGATGCGATATCGCGCTTTAAGAATCATAAGAACTCTATTGCTTCGACACGTAGACATCTGCAAACGCTATTTCCTTGCAAGGAAGTGTCGCATTTACATTCATTTGAAGTGTAGACGAGGAATACATAACACTTCGCAAATCATATTATATCTTACCATGAAACATAGAATTGAGATGCGATATCGCGTTTTAAGAATCATAAGAACTCCATTGCTACGATACGTAGACATCTGCAAACGCTATTTCCTTGCAAGGAAGTGTCGCATTTACATTCATTTGAAGTGCAGACGAGGAATACATAACACTTCGCAAGTCATATTATATCTTACCATGAAACATAGAAATGAGATGCCATATCGCGTTTTAAGAAGCATTAGAACTCTATTGCTACGATAGTTAGACATCTGTAAACGCTATTTCCTTGGAAGGAAGAGTCGCATTTACATTCATTTGAATCGTAGACGAGGAATGCATAACACTTCGCAATGAATATTATATCTTATCATGAAACATAGATATGAGATGCAATATCTCGTTTTAAGAAGCATTTGAACTCTATTGCTTCGATACGTAGACATCTGCAAACGCTATTTCCTTGCTAAGAAGTGTCGCATTTACATTCACTTGAAGTGTAGACGAGGAATACATAACACTTCGCAAATCATATTATATCTTACCATGAAACATAGAAATGAGATGCGATATCGCGTTTTAAGAAGCATTAGAAAACTACTGCTACGATACGTAGACATCTGCAAACGCTATTTCCTAGCGAGGAAGTATCGCATTCACATTCATTTGTATCGTATACGAGGAATGCATAACACTTCGCAATGAATATTATATCTTATCATGAAACATAGATATTAGATGCAATATCTCGTTTTAAGAAGCATTTGAACTCTATTGCTTCGATACGTAGACATCTGCGAACGCTATTTCCTTGCTAAGAAGTGTCGCATTTACATTCACTTGAAGTGTAGACGAGGAATACATAACACTTCGCAAATCATATTATATCTTACCATGAAACATAGAAATGAGATGCGATATCGCGTTTTAAGAAGCATTAGAAAGCTATTGCTACGATACGTAGACATCTGCAAACGCTATTTCCTAGCGAGGAAGTATCGCATTCACATTCATTTGAAGTGTAGACGAGGAAAACATAACACTTCGCAAATCACGTTATACCTTACCATGAAACATAGAAATGAGATGCGATATCGCGTTTTAAGAAGCATTAGAACTCTATTGCTACGATAGGTAGACATCTGTATACGCTATTTCCTTGCAAGGAAGAGTCGAATTTACATTCATATGAAGTGTAGACGAGGAATACACAACACTTCGCAAATCATATTATATCTTACCATGAAACATAGAAATGAGATGCGATATCGCGTTTTAAGAATCATAGGAACTCTATTGCTACGATACGTAGACATCTGCAATCGCAATTTCCTTGCAAGGAAGTGTGGCATTTACTTTCATTTGAATCGTAGACGAGGAATGCATAACACTTCGCAATGAATATTATATCCTATCATGAAACATAGATATGAAAAGCAATATCTCGTTTTAAGAAGCATTTGAACTCTATTGCTTCGATACGTAGACATCTGCAAACGCTATTTCCTTGCAAGGAAGTGTCGCATTTACATTCATTTGAAGTGTAGACGAGGAATACATGACACTTCACTAATCATATTATATCTTACCATGAAACATAGAAATGAGATGCGATATTGTGTTTTGAGAAGCATCAGACCTCTATCGCTACGATACATAGACATCTGCAAACGCTATTTCCTTTCAAGGAAGTGTCGCATTTACATTAATTTGAAGTGTAGACGAGGAGTACATATCACTTCGCAAATCATATTATATCTTACCATGAAACATAGAAATGAGATGCGATATCGCGCTTTAAGAATCATAAGAACTCTATTGCTTCGACACGTAGACATCTGCAAACGCTATTTCCTTGCAAGGAAGTGTCGCATTTACATTCATTTGAAGTGTAGACGAGGAATACATAACACTTCGCAAATCATATTATATCTTACCATGAAACATAGAATTGAGATGCGATATCGCGTTTTAAGAATCATAAGAACTCCATTGCTACGATACGTAGACATCTGCAAACGCTATTTGCTTGCAAGGAAGTGTCGCATTTACATTCATTTGAAGTGCAGACAAGGAATACATAACACTTCGCAAGTCATATTATATCTTACCATGAAACATAGAAATGAGATGCCATATCGCGTTTTAAGAAGCATTAGAAATCTATTGATACGATACCTAGACATCTGCAGACACTATTTCCTAGCAAGGAAGTGTCGCATTTACATTCATTTGAAGTGTAGACGAGGAATACATAACACTTCGCAAATCATATTATATATTACCATGAAACATAGAAATGAGATGCGATATCGCGTTTTAAGAAGCATTAGAAAGCTATTGCTACGATACGTAGACATCTGCAAACGCTATTTCCTAGCGAGGAAGTATCGCATTCACATTCATTTGAAGTGTAGACGAGGAATACATAACACTTCGCAAATCATGTTATACCTTACCATGAAACATAGAAATGAGATGCGATATCGCGTTTTAAGAAGCATTAGAACTCTATTGCTACGATAGGTAGACATCTGTATACGCTATTTCCTTGCAAGGAAGAGACGCATTTACATTCATTTGAATCGTAGACGAGGAATGCATAACACTTCGCAATGAATATTATATCTTATCATGAAACATAGATATGAGATGCAATATCTCGTTTTAAGAAGCATTTGAACACTATTGCTTCGATACGTAGACATCTGCAAACGCTATTTCCTTGCTAAGGAGTGTCGCATTTACATTCACTTGAAGTGTAGACGAGGAATACATAACACTTCGCAAATCATATTATATCTTACCATGAAACATAGAAATGAGATGCCATATCGCGTTTTAAGAAGCATTAGAAAGCTATTGCTACGATACGTAGACATCTGCAAACGCTATTTCTTTGCAAGGAAGTGTCGCATTTACATTCATTTGAAGTGTAGACGAGGAATACATAACACTTCGCAAATCATATTATATCTTACCATGAAACATAGAAATGAGATGCGATATCGCGTTTTAAGAAGCATTAGAACTCTATTGCTACGATACCTAGACATCTGCAAACGCTATTTCCTTGCAAGGTAGTGTCGTATTTACAATCATTTGAATCGTACACGAGGAATGCATAACACGTCGCAATGAATATTATATCTTATCATGAAACATAGAAATGAGATGCGACATCGCGTATTAAGAAGCATTAGAACTCTATTGCTACGATAGGTAGACATCTGCAAACGCTATTTCCTTGCAAGGAAGTGTCACATTTGCATTCATTTGAATCGTATACGAGGAATGCATAACACTTCGCAATGAATATTATATCTTATCATGAATCATAGATATGAGATGCAATATCTCGTTTCAAGAAGCATTTGAACTCTATTGCTATGATACCTAGACATCTGCAAACGCTATTTCCTAGCAAGGAAGTGTCGCATTTACATTCATTTGAAGTGTAGACGAGGAATACATGACACTTCGCAAATCATATTATATCTTACCATGAAACATAGAAATGAGATGCCATATCGCGTTTTAAGAAGCATTAGAAAGCTATTGCTACGATACGTAGACATCAGCAAACGCTATTTCCTAGCGAGGAAGTATCGCACTCACATTCATTTGAAGTGTAGACGAGGAATACATAACACTTCGCAAATCATATTATATATTACCATGAAACATAGAAATGAGATGCGATATCGCGTTTTAAGAAGCATTAGAAAGCTATTGCTACGATACGTAGACATCTGCAAACGCTATTTCCTAGCGAGGAAGTATCGCATTCACATTCATTTGAAGTGTAGACGAGGAATACATAACACTTCGCAAATCATGTTATACCTTACCATGAAACATAGAAATGAGATGCGATATCGCGTTTTAAGAAGCATTAGAACTCTATTGCTACGATAGGTAGACATCTGTATACGCTATTTCCTTGCAAGGAAGAGACGCATTTACATTCATTTGAATCGTAGACGAGGAATGCATAACACTTCGCAATGAATATTATATCTTATCATGAAACATAGATATGAGATGCAATATCTCGTTTTAAGAAGCATTTGAACACTATTGCTTCGATACGTAGACATCTGCAAACGCTATTTCCTTGCTAAGGAGTGTCGCATTTACATTCACTTGAAGTGTAGACGAGGAATACATAACACTTCGCAAATCATATTATATCTTACCATGAAACATAGAAATGAGATGCCATATCGCGTTTTAAGAAGCATTAGAAAGCTATTGCTACGATACGTAGACATCTGCAAACGCTATTTCTTTGCAAGGAAGTGTCGCATTTACATTCATTTGAAGTGTAGACGAGGAATACATAACACTTCGCAAATCATATTATATCTTACCATGAAACATAGAAATGAGATGCGATATCGCGTTTTAAGTAGCATTAGAACTCTATTGCTACGATACCTAGACATCTGCAAACGCTATTTCCTTGCAAGGTAGTGTCGTATTTACAATCATTTGAATCGTACACGAGGAATGCATAACACGTCGCAATGAATATTATATCTTATCATGAAACATAGAAATGAGATGCGACATCGCGTATTAAGAGGCATTAGAACTCTATTGCTACGATAGGTAGACATCTGCAAACGCTATTTCCTTGCAAGGAAGTGTCACATTTGCATTCATTTGAATCGTATACGAGGAATGCATAACACTTCGCAATGAATATTATATCTTATCATGAATCATAGATATGAGATGCAATATCTCGTTTCAAGAAGCATTTGAACTCTATTGCTATGATACCTAGACATCTGCAAACGCTATTTCCTAGCAAGGAAGTGTCGCATTTACATTCATTTGAAGTGTAGACGAGGAATACATGACACTTCGCAAATCATATTATATCTTACCATGAAACATAGAAATGAGATGCCATATCGCGTTTTAAGAAGCATTAGAAAGCTATTGCTACGATACGTAGACATCAGCAAACGCTATTTCCTAGCGAGGAAGTATCGCACCCACATTCATTTGAAGTGTAGACGAGGAATACATAACACTTCGCAAATCATGTTATATCTTTCCATGAAACATAGAAATGAGATGCGATATCGCGTTTTAAGATGCATTAGGAATCTATTGCTACGATACGTAGACATCTGCAAACGCTATTTCTTTGCAAGGAAGTGTCGCATTTACATTCATTTGAAGTGTAGACGAGGAATACATAACACTTCGCAAATCATATTATATCTTACCATGAAACATAGAAATGAGATGCGATATCGCGTTTTAAGAAGCATTAGAACTCTATTGCTACGATAGGTAGACATCTGTAAACGCTATTTCCTTGCAAGGAAGTGTCGCATTTACATTCATTTGAATCGTAGACGAGGAATGCATAACACTTCGCAATGAATATTATATCTTATCATGAAACATAGATATGAGATGCAATATCTCGTTTTAAGAAGCATTTGAACTCTATTGCTTCGATACGTAGACATCTGCAAACGCTATTTCCTTGCTAGGAAGTGTCGCATTTACATTCACTTCAAGTGTAGACGAGGAATACATAACACTTCGCAAATCATATTATATCTTACCATGAAACATAGAAATGAGATGCAATATCTCGATTTAAGAGGCATCTGATCTCTATTGCTTCGATACGTAGACATCTGCAAACGCTATTTCCTTGCAAGGAAGTATCGCATTTGCATTCATTTGAATCGTATACGAGGAATGCATAACACTTCGCAATGAATATTATATCTTATCATGAATCATAGATATGAGATGCAATATCTCCTTTCAGGAAGCATTTGAACTCTATTGCTATGATACCTAGACATCTGCAAACGCTATTTCCTAGCAAGGAAGTGTCACATTTACGTTCATTTGAAGTGTAGACGAGGAATACATGACACTTCGCAAATCATATTATATCTTACCATGAAGCATAGAAATGAGATGCCATATCGCGTTTTAAGAAGCATTAGAAAGCTATTGCTACGATACGTAGACATCTGCAAAAGCTATTTCCTAGCGAGGAAGTATCGCACTCACATTCATTTGAAGTGTAGACGAGGAATACATAACACTTCGTAAATCATGTTATATCTTACCATGAAACATAGAAATGAGATGCGATATCGCGTTTTAAGAAGCATTAGGAATCTATTGCTACGATACGTAGACATCTGCAAACGCTATTTCCTTGCAAGGAAGTGTCGCATTTACATTCATTTGAATCGTAGACGAGGAATGCATAACACTTCGCAAAGAATATTATATCTTACCATGAAACATAGAAATGAGATGCGATATCGCGTTTTAAGAATCATAAGAACTCTATTGCTTCGATACGTAGACATCTGCAAACGCTATTTGCTTGCAAGGAAGTGTCGCATTTACATTCATTTGAAGTGTAGACGAGGAATACATGACACTTCGCAAATCATATTATATCTTACCATGAAACATAGAAATGAGATGCCATATCGCGTTTTAAGAAGCATTAGAAAGCTATTGCTACGATACGTAGACATCTGCAAACGCTATTTCCTAGCGAGGAAGTATCGCACTCACATTCATTTGAAGTGTAGACGAGGAATACATAACACTTCGCAAATCATGTTATATCTTACCATGAAACATAGAAATGAGATGCGATATCGCGTTTTAAGAAGCATTAGGAATCTATTGCTACGATACGTAGACATCTGCAAACGCTATTTCTTTGTAAGGAAGTGTCGCATTTACATTCATTTGAAGTGTAGACGAGGAATACATAACACTTCGCAAATCATATTATATCTTACCATGAAACATAGAAATGAGATGCGATATCGCGTTTTAAGAAGCATTAGGAATCTATTGCTACGATACGTAGACATCTGCAAACGCTATTGCTTTGCAAGGATGTGTCGCAATTACATTCATTTGAAGTGTAGACGAGGAATACATAACACTTCGCAAATCATATTATATCTTACCATGAAACATAGAAATGGGATGCGATTTCGCGTTTTAAGAAGCATTAGAACTCTATTGCTACGATAGGTAGACATCTGCAAACGCTATTTCCTTGCAAGGAAGTGTCGCATTTACATTCATTTGTATCGTAGACGAGGAATGCATATCACTTCGCAAATCATATAATATCTTACCATGAAACATTGAAATGAGATGCGATATCGCGCTTTAAGAATCATAAGAACTCTATTGCTTCGACACGTAGACATCTGCAAACGCTATTTCCTTGCAAGGAAGTGTCGCATTTACATTCATTTGAAGTGTAGACGAGGAATACATAACACTTCGCAAATCATATTATATCTTACCATGAAACATAGAATTGAGATGCGATATCGCGTTTTAAGAATCATAAGAACTCCATTGCTACGATACGTAGACATCTGCAAACGCTATTTCCTTGCAAGGAAGTGTCGCATTTACATTCATTTGAAGTGCAGACAAGGAATACATAACACTTCGCAAGTCATATTATATCTTACCATGAAACATAGAAATGAGATGCCATATCGCGTTCTAAGAAGCATTAGAAATCTATTGATACGATACCTAGACATCTGCAGACACTATTTCCTAGCAAGGAAGTGTCGCATTTACATTCATTTGAAGTGTAGACGAGGAATACATAACACTTCGCAAATCATATTATATATTACCATGAAACATAGAAATGAGATGCGATATCGCGTTTAAGAAGCATTAGAAAGCTATTGCTACGATACGTAGATATCTGCAAACGCTATTTCCTAGCGAGGAAGTATCGCATTCACATTCATTTGAAGTGTAGACGAGGAATACATAACACTTCGCAAATCATGTTATACCTTACCATGAAACATAGAAATGAGATGCGATATCGCGTTTTAAGAAGCATTAGAACTCTATTGCTACGATAGGTAGACATCTGTATACGCTATTTCCTTGCAAGGAAGAGTCGCATTTACATTCATTTGAATCGTAGACGAGGAATGCATAACACTTCGCAATGAATATTATATCTTATCATGAAACATAGATATGAGATGCAATATCTCGTTTAAGAAGCATT
Organism: Xylocopa sonorina; assembly: GCF_050948175.1. Classification (NCBI taxonomy): domain Eukaryota; kingdom Metazoa; phylum Arthropoda; class Insecta; order Hymenoptera; family Apidae; genus Xylocopa; species Xylocopa sonorina. The sequence continues at coordinate 368,896 of NW_027490146.1, forward strand.
GAACTCTATTGCTTCGATACGTAGACATCTGCAAACGCTATTTCCTTGCTAAGAAGGGTCGCATTTACATTCACTTGAAGTGTAGACGAGGAATACATAACACTTCGCAAATCATATTATATCTTACCATGAAACATAGAAATGAGATGCAATATCTCGATTTAAGAGGCATCTGATCTCTATTGCTTCGATACGTAGACATCTGCAAACGCTATTTCCTTGCAAGGAAGTATCGCATTTGCATTCATTTGAATCGTATACGAGGAATGCATAACACTTCGCAATGAATATTATATCTTATCATGAATCATAGATATGAGATGCAATATCTCGTTTCAGGAAGCATTTGAACTCTATTGCTATGATACCTAGACATCTGCAAACGCTATTTCCTAGCAAGGAAGTGTCACATTTACGTTCATTTGAAGTGTAGACGAGGAATACATGACACTTCGCAAATCATATCATATCTTACCATGAAGCGTAGAAATGAGATGCCATATCGCGTTTTAAGAAGCATTAGAAAGCTATTGCTACGATACGTAGACATCTGCAAAAGTGTATTTCCCTAGCGAGGAAGTATCGCACTCACATTCATTTGAAGTGTAGACGAGAATACATAACACTTCGTAAATCATGTTATATCTTACCATGAAACATAGAAATGAGATGCGATATCGCGTTTTAAGAGCATTAGGAATCTATTGCTACGATAGGTAGACATCTGTAAACGCTATTTCCTTGCAAGGAAGTGTCGCATTTACATTCATTTGAATCGTAGACGAGGAATGCATAACACTTAGCAATGAATATTATATCTTATCATGAAACATAGATATGAGATGCAATATCGCGATTTAAGAATCATAAAAACTCTATTGCTACGATACGTAGACATCTGCAAACGCTATTTCCTAGCGAGGATGTATCGCACTCACATTCATTTGAAGTGTAGACGAGGAATACATAACACATCGCAAAATCATGTTATATCTTACCATGAAACATAGAAATGAGATGCGATATCGCGTTTTAAGAAGCATTAGGGAATCTATTGCTACGATACGTAGCCATCTGCAAACGCTATTCTATGCAAGGAAGTGTCGCATTTACATTCATTTGAAGTGTAGACGAGGAATACATAACACTTCGCAAATCATATTATAATCTTACCATGAAACATAGAAATGAGATGCGATATCGCGTTTTAAGAAGCATTAGGAATCTATTGCTACGATACGTAGACATCTGCAAACGCTATTTCTTTGCAAGGAAGTGTCGCATTTACATTCATTTGAAGTGTAGACGGGGAATACATAACACTTCGCAAATCATATTATATCTAACCATGAAAAATAGAAATGAGATGCAATATCTCAATTTAAGAAGCATTTGATCTCTATTGCTTCGATACGTAGACATCTGCAAACGCTATTTGCTTGCAAGGAAGTGTCGCATTTACATTCATTTGAAGTGTAGACGAGGAATACATGACACTTCGCAAATCATATATATCTTACCATGAAACATAGAAATGAGATGCCATATCGCGTTTTAAGAAGCATTAGAAAGCTATTGCTACGATACGTAGACATCTGCAAACGCTATTTCCTAGCGAGGAAGTATCGCACTCACATTCATTGAAGAGTAGACGAGGAATACATAACACTTCGCAAATCATGTTATATCTTACCATTGAAACATAGAAATGAGATGCGATATCGCGTTTAAGAAGCATTAGGAATCTATTGCTACGATACGTAGACATCTGGCAAACGCTATTTCTTTGTAATGGAAATGTCGCATTACATTCATTTGAAGTGTAGACGAGGAATACATAACACTTCGCAAATCATATTATATCTTACCATGAAACATAGAAATGAGATGCGATATCGCGTTTTAAGAAGCATTAGGAATCTATTGCTACGATACGTAGACATCTGCAAAACGCTATTGCTTTGCAAGGAAGTGTCGCAATTACATTCATTTGAAGTGTAGACGAGGAATACATAACACTTCGCAAATCATATTATATCTTACCATGAACATAGAAATGAGATGCGATATCGCGTTTTAAGAAGCATTAGAACTCTATTGCTACGATAGGTAGACATCTGCAAACGCTATTTCCTTGCAAGGAAGTGTCGCATTTACATTCATTTGTATCGTAGACGAGGAATGCATAACACTTCGCAATGAATATTATATCTTATCATGAAACATAGATATGAGATGCAATATCTCGTTTTAAGAAGCATTAGAACTCTATTGCTTCGATACGTAGACACCTGCAA